>NC_042523.1:25366528-25511528 GCF_900963305.1 Echeneis naucrates | reverse complement strand
TACAGTAAAGGGGCTGTGAGTTTGGGGGGGCGCTTACACGTCTTCCTTCACTTGGATATTATCCTGCTATTCTTGGGTCTCTCATCTCAAAAACAAACAACCAAACAAAACAGAAAGAGATGAGAACTTTTTTGTTGACTATGCTCTTATTTGTCTCCCCTGTCTGGTAGCCTTTGGGTACTGGACAGCCAGTTAAGTCATTATGCCCACCTGAGAACTCTAGACCTATCCTACAACCGACTAGAGAGCCTACCTCCCGCCCTACCACGGTCTCTGTGGGACCTCCGAGTGGCAGGAAACCACCTACGCTCACTGGATAAAAATGACACAGCTTACCACTGGAACCTAAAAGTTCTGGACCTGTCAGACAATGAGCTGGAGAGGGTGGTCTTCATTAACAACACACTGCCCAGTCTGCAAGCCCTCAACCTCAGTCACAACAGATTCTGGACAGTGCCCACTAACATGCCACACAACCTAAAGAGCATCGATTTGTCTAATAATTTTCTGGTACAAATCCTGCCAGGATCACTGGACCGGCTGCCCAGACTGGCTCAGTTCTACCTACATGCTAATCGCTTTTCCTGGTTGTCAGAGGGCATCTTTGACAAGCTGACAGGGCTGGATGTGATGACTCTTGGAGATAACCCCTGGGCATGTGAGGAAGAAGAGAACATCACCAGGCTTCTTAGGTGGGCTGAGCAAACTCGTGCAACCATCTTTGGCTGTCCCTGCTATACAAGACCTGTCTGTGGGCAAAGCCATATGGCAACCCCAGGGAGGGAGTTGCACTCATCACTGCTCACTGAGCCCCCGCTCTGGGTCAGCAGCAGAGGCGAAGTACACGATGGTCCATCACCAGCATGGACTGCAGAGGTCACGTCCAGTTACCAGGCCAAGTCGGCTCTTTTTGAGACGGGGATATACCAAGGCAAAAAAGCAGTGAATGAATCTGGCAATCATGTGGTGTTGGTCTTCACGTCATCAACAAGTTTTGATGGTTTCTCGGTCCACACAAACACCACGCCCCACCCCCAGACTTCAACAAAGAAACCCAAAGTAGCTAGCTCTCAAAATAAAGGTCTGGGCTTTCTGGGGGAAACTCAGACTGTCACTCTGACTGTTGTTGTAACAACAACAGTGTTCAGCATCTTCTGAAGCTCCTTCACACAGAACACAGACTAACAAACTGTATTCATTTAGACTGAATAATAATCATCAGAACCCAACCACGGGCAAAAACTGTTGGGAGTTGTTTTGCCCTTCCATCACTCTTATCTTCATAATCCTTTTCATCAACTCAACATGTGAAACATTATCTCTAAAATCCTGTATACAAAGATAAGCTGCAGAAACAAAAGCTCTTAGTGTGTCTATGAACTGGAGTCTGTATTCTTCATTAAACTGATGTTTATGTTCTTCGAACCTGATGCAGAACATCACAGCACAAAACCGCTGGTACACAACTCACAACTTAGAAGAAAAGGGCTCATTATAGGAAACACTACGATCTGTAGAGTGGATGTAGGTGTGGGTAAGAGTCAAAAGTAAAATTAACCTGATGTAACAAAAAGATGAGCCCATAAAAGACAATAAAAAAGGATACGAGTCTGATTCTTTCGCTATTCTGGTATCTTTAACGCCCATTGCGGCTTTATTAAACAGTTGTGCTCCAAGCTGACTGAACAGTAGACAGAGTTTCTATAGTCTTTCTATAGTCTTCTACTAAAGCTCAGGTTCTACAGTTGATGGATTTTCCCTCCACACAAAGAAAAACATCAGAAGGTGGATGTTTTAGATTAGCATGTCCTGTTCCATGAATTTACTGATTCCCTAACCCTTTATTGGGTGATGGATCATGAGCTACTCAACCCTGTGTAATGGTGCTGTGGTGAGACATGGTTGAATAATGATGGTAACAATGCTAAAAATTCTGCAGGAACATGTGACTGTAGCTCTAAGGTTTTAAACAATGACCAGACAATGCTGTCAGGAGTGCTAGAATGTAGAGACAAAGAGGGGGTGGTGGTCAGTAAAGTTCCTACCTGCGGGCAACATAGTAGAACACTGGATTTCCAGTCTTAGAGGTTCCTGCCTGGTAGAAGATGTTGAGGGTCTTTAAGGCCTTGAACTCTTCCTTCTCATGGACCTGATGCCTGAGGAGAAACCAAGCTTTATTATTGAACACTTAACATTTGTCTGGTTTGTTGGACCAACAGATTTTTATTGTTCAAGGAACCAGCTTACATATAGACTAAAGATATATTTTGAAGCACAGCTGCACACAAGTTTCAGGCAGCATAAGATAACACAATCTAAAAATTTGCTATACAGATTCTTGAACTGCTATATTTCTTAAACAGAAAGACCAAGTGAGAGAACAGTCTACGGACAGGATCAATTAGTGAAGAAACACACTTGGACCAAGGAAGATAATATTTTATGCTAACAAATGAACAGAAACATTTATCTGAGAAACCTCTGTCTTAAGTTGTTGAAGTGATTTAACCAATCATACAGTTGTGAAGGTTAACCTCACATCCACACTCTGCACTCCAATAAAAGCAGTTGTCATATCTGCTGAGGGCTCTGAAACACAAGAAGTTTAGTCTTAAAGATGAACCCACCTGGTCATAAATTCCTCAAACTTAGAGCTAGTCAGGTTGAGACTGGACCAATGAGTGTCAGCCACAGGTTTGTGTTCAGGGGGTCCCAGGTAGGCTAGCAGGGTTGCCATCTTGTCAAAAGGCCGCCTGCCTACCGCCTTGTGATCCCTAGAGATGAAATGATAAATGGCACATTAAGACGAAGGACTGAAGAATAGTCCAGTGCTGATCTCATCCACACCGGTGTAGAATGAAAAAAAATCATGTCCTGCCTGTTACTGGAGAGATACTGTCCAATTCTCTCCTGGTTGTTCCACAGCAGGCGGTGGAGGGCCAGCACATTACCATCACTAATGAAAGACAGGCTGTGGTTGACAGAGTCACTGGGCGGAGAGTCGGAGGCTATGTCCAAGAAAAACCTGTGGTGGAGAGAAGAGCTCAGAGCTTTAACCTGGACTCTCACTGTGTTCCTTGCAGATACTGTATGGGCTGTTCTGCTGTGACACTGTGTCACTATGGACAAGGTGCTGGGTCATTTGGAGACTTCAGAGACAGACCAAGCTTTTAGAATAGACTCCTGTGACTGCACCAAAACAACGTCATGGGTCCACTTTCAGTTTCTAGCCTCATTTGACCAGAGTGATGCAACAGTTTATTGGTTGCCGTTTATGTGTAAGCTAACCAAGGTAAATCAGCATTGGGCTTCATATGTCTCACCTTCGGGCTGAATCAAAGTTGCTCTTCACAAAGTCATTAAAAGGCCTCATGTGTTCTTCTTTTGTAAACAGGACATGATTTGCAATGCTCTGCAGAATCTGAGGAAGGAGGAAAAAAAATAAAAAATAAATAAATCAACATATTAGAAGGGCACCACTGCTGTAAAACTGTGCTCATTTGTACAGATTATAGTACAGTTTTACAGAGGTGAGGGGTTAGCACTTCCTGTCATGTGGTTGCTGTTAAAACAGAGCCACATGGTCTTGCTTTTAGATGCATAATCTATAAAGGAGATGGGTTAAGCTTAAACTAAAAGATTTCCCTTGACTGGAAATCACAGGAATCTTGTGGATAAATTAAGGATTTATGTCTGACTGTTTGGCATGGATGGAAAATATGTCAGTGTTTTTTACCATCAGAGAATCAACCATGGTCTTACATAGTCTGTACTTTGATCTAGGCACTGAATTTCTGTTCTGCACATCTGCAGATTACAGTGGTCTTCATGTGGTCACATGGCCGAGGTGCTACTGTAACTGTAAATCCAGTCATTCAACCTTCCACTGCACTGAGGTTGTCACTCCATTGCGAAGATGGATTAAGCACACAGGAACACATGCACTGACAACCACAGATAGCATTGTGTTGTTTCCAACCATTCAACTCTACTGAACTTTTTAGGCCCTTTTCCTGTTTTCACATCCAACAGACTCACCTTGGACATGAGCTTGAGCCCCCGTTCTATTCTAGGCAGGGGTTTCTTGTCCAAGATGCCTGCTTCGTACGGAGACACAATGGCTGGGTTGACAAAGCGCAGAAACATGGCACTGCCCACTGCACCAATGCTGTTCTGTGGGAAACGCTGACTCACCACCTGGTGGTGATGATGGAGGGAGCAGGAGAACATAGGGGAGATGTAGAATAGAGAGGACAGGACAGAGGAGAAGGGGGTGAGCAGAGGAGCAGGTTTGAACAAAGGGAAGGAGAAATATTGAAAATTATTTCATTACATTTAACAGCAAAGTGGGGAATGATGGTAAGAATTAAATGTACATGTATCAACACGTGAGCGCAGAGTGAGGTGTCAGGTTCAGAAGGAAGACATGAAGAGAAACAATCCAAGTTCCTCCTGAGCTGTAACCAGAGCGAGACAAGTTCGGACTTGAGTTACAGCGCAAGAGTGAGATGAGAGGAAGAACAAGACAAGGAACACACTGAGCCAGACCCCACCCCCCCCTCCAAGTCATCACAAAAAAAGCTGAGGGTAGCTGTTGATTCTAGTGCCTTAGTGGATGCGAACTGAGGCTTGGCTGCAAACAAGAATGATGTGATCACCTGATATGATTAACAATTACCCAAAAGTCTTAAGACAAATGTAGCTCAGACCTGCAGTCCAAGTCACACCACGTCTGACGTTTTGATCCTCTTTGACTCACTTAAGGTGCCTACCACTTTAGAACAACACCAGGCTTTATTGTTTTTCTCACCACCACCAATAAGTCTGATGGGCCAAGATGCTGGTTGCTGGTTTTATATGACAAAAACTAATTTGAAAAGATTTTCACACAGAACCTCCAGCTGTGACCATGTGCTCCCACTCCTGAACCCCAAAGGCCTGGTACAACCAGCCTGCAACACTCTGGCTACTCTGACACCACTAACTGATACAAGGAGGGATCCCACTCAACACCACTGGATCAACATGAGCACTCAGACCTGAACAGATGCTGAAGCAGAGCTTCAGTTTAATCAATGTCTGTTTCACTGGAAGGAGGAAACTCTGAATCCAATGAAGTAAAATAATCACATTTCTCACATTTCCACTGCTGAAATCACTCACCAAGAATGTCTAATGTGTGCGCACGCACACACACACACACACACACACACACAGTTGTCAATTCATTAGAAACAACAACATCAGCTGTTCCTCTTCATTATGTTGACAGATGTATCTGTTGTTTTCTCCATATAACACAATATAAAAAACTGATCTTGATCAGTCAACACCTTATCAATCTACTTCCAACAAACACTGGACCTTCATAAAGGAGTTATGATTTAATTTGTCTTCATACTTAGCTACTGTTCCTAATAAAGTTACCACTGACTATGCGGAACACCACATCTGTATGTGTACACAACGTATGCGTGTGTCTTTATAGAGAGAGAAGAGAGGTGACTGTTTAAAAAGATAGACCAAGCCTCCTCTTCCTGATGCTGATGGGGGGGGCAGTATCAAGGTCCCACTCATCCATCTGTTAGACCCAATCAGGAGTAAGTACCACCTGTCAGGTATCAGACAGTTCAAACCAAATTCATCGGAAAGCACTTTAACATGAGCATGATGAGAATGACCAAAAGTGGCCTCCACCATAGCCAGCCATCAGGGGTAGTCATCCATCTTTAAAAAGAGCCAGTGGTTCTGTGACTGCACTAAGGAGCCAATCAGTGACAGTTTTTACATTTGGCGGGAAAAGGAGGGATCCACCCAGGATAGAGGGAGGACAGTTTATCAGAACATTTCATCTTAAGACGCTCATGTCTATAGAGGCTGTGCTGGACCAACAGACCAATGTGGAACTGCCGCCAGAACAAGATGGGACCATCAGACCACCGTTTGGCCATCTGATCAACATGGGACCAACTCTTGGTCATTTGATTAAAGAGGGACAATTGGACCAAGTGGGACCAATATCAGCTGTGAGGGATGCAGGTGTATGAGATCAGCTGATTGAAATGAGCCACAGAAGATGAAGACACATGAGGTGGATGAGATGAAACCTTCTGAGAAGATGTCTCTGGGTGAAACAAAGTCAAGAGAGAAGCAGAGCCCTGTCTCCTGGGTTAACTGAAATACTTCACATGGTGCCAGATTAGTACAGTGACCTGAAGGAAGGTCGCAGACAGAGCTGATGTAAAGAGAAAAAAAAACTATTCCAGAGAAAAACCAAATCAAAATTTTTAAAAATGAAGAAACAAAAGAAATCAAATGATTAAGATGCAAAAAAAGTTTTTTTTTTGCTTCAGGGGAAAAAGTGTCTGAGGGAAAATAGATTCTCCAAACTTACTGCTTTTTTGTTTTCCTTTTTTTCTTTTACTGAAGCTTTATTCAGTAGAGAGTGGCAAGTAGCCTACAGAACAGAGATGAGCACATGGTCACAGCACCAGCTACACGCGCGCACTCATGCACGCACGCACGCATGCACTCACACTCTTTAACCACTAAGTTTAAACACATCCATTAAAACAGAAAATTTTGAATGATTTGATGTTAATTTGTTTTCAATGTGTGTGTGTTGCACTGAGGTTCGCTCGGTGGGAGGAGCTTCATTCACGATGGAGGGCGGGGACTCAGACATTCAAGGGAAACAACAGGTGCTGCTGGCTTTAAAACAGGTGATCACTGTGAAGGGCTACAGAGTAGAGAGTGGAGGGGGTCCTACCTGGTAGAGACAGTGGCAGACACTACGGAGCTGGGGGGGAAACTCGCTGGATGACCCGATAATGGCCTGGAAGAAACGCTCTGTGATCTGCAGCAGATTCCTCTGGTTCTCCTCCAGGTTCTCCCCTTGTTCCAGCCTGAGGAGATACACAAGCAGCTTCTATCAGGCACCCAGGCCTCATGTCACAAGCTGAAAACCTTATTAACCTTTGCGGGATTGAACAGCCTTAGTAAGGTTTTGGGGGGGGGGGTTAGGGTTGGGGGGGTTGTTAAAAAGTAACCAACAGCTGTGAACTGTTCACTTATCTATATTCAGAAACAGGGGATCAGGGGTCATCAGAAATGCATGGACTCACCGGGTGGGGTCCACCTCAAAGCTAATGTGTTCAGGTGTGGTGATGACTCCTCTCAGTAACGGCTCCAGCAGCTTCTGCAGGTACGCTGCTCCATAAACCTAGGAGAGTGGAAACAGGTGAGTCAGACGCTGCAACACTTCAACTGTGTCGTGACGGACGGGAAACTGTGTTTATACCTTGAAACAGAAGGTCATGATTTTACTGGCCAAGCTGTTTCCTCTGAACAGAGTCTGCATGGAGTCAGCCAGCTCCACCTCTTTGGAGAACATGTTCCACAGCAGCTGGTAGAGGAGGTGACGGGAGTCAAACAGGGTCACCAGGACTCGTGCCAACTCATCCTGAGTTCAGGAGACATGGAATATGTTTTATTCCACCTGAGCTCTGTGTTTGACCAGCCCTGAAATAAACCACTGCTTCATACTGACTGGGGTTCTCCTCCTCCTCTCTGTCTCTGGACCAGGACAGTCTGGATCTAGGATAAAGAACTGCTCCTGCTCCCTGATACTGTTAAACACACACTTATCTACTATGACTAGTTTTGTTTTTAGATTTAATGTGTACCTCCACTGCGGGCAGGAACTCCTCATGCTGCTGATCTACAGAAATTCTAGACTTGGCCTCAGAGAACTTGTTAGATTTAATTTGTAAATATATGAACCCCCCTGGAGCTGAGAGGACATCTTTGACTTGACAACATAGTCATACACACCCACTGAGATCCAGGAACAACATTAGCTAATGCCATGGCAATGGGCAGCTCTCCCTGATCCCCCATCATTGTAACTAGCTCCACCAGCCTCTCAAAGCGGTCCGCCAGCACTGTCTCTGCCAGAGTGTCAAACTCAGTTCCCTGTTGCAGGATCTTGGTCAGCACCTCCATGAAGGTGGCTCGGGTCTGCAGGTCCTTGTGGTATCCCAGACCTGGACAGGAAGACATCAATGAGCAGCGCGCCTCACAACTAGCAGAACAACCCTGCAAGCTGCAGATTCAGCAGCTGACTTACCAATGGAGTGCATGAGGCCACTGTCTACGTTAGCATTCAGTAGGTTGGACATTGCAAGAACAGTGCAGTGGCGGAGGGAAGCCAGTCGCCGAGACATCCCTCTCTTTCTCCCCGCCACAGCCTGCCCCTCGTCTTCTACCTCACTGCAGTCGTTCAACAAGTTCATGAAGAGGGTGAAATACCTGCAGAGACCACAAACCAATCACTCATTAGAAAGGCCTCTTCTTCTGACCTATAAGAGCAGGTCTTTGATTTTCTTCCTTCAGTTGATCCACTGTAAATGAGAGACCTAGCTACTGTGACCCTGGGATGGGATTAGACAAACACGGGTCTTACGGTATCACAAGTGAATTCTTACTTGAGAAAAAGCTGAGATTTTGCCTCCATTAGTTCCACTCCATCCCCCTCCTCTGGCTGCAGAGGAAGACCAGCCAACAGAGACACTACAGCCTCCATACTGGCCTGGTCCAGGTCCCTGCAGAAAAAGACTTCAGTGAGGGGGGGGCTTTATTGCTTCATTACAGTATACTACATGATATGAAAGAATGTGGAAGAGCTGCACCTCGTCAAGCACTTGATGTCATCATCAGCTGCTTGGTTGGAGGTCCCCATCACCCAGTCCGTCAGGTATTCTACCATCTTGTTCCTACAGTACAAAACAAAATTTCAGCACATGTCATTCTGACAGCAGCATATGGGCAGAGCCACACTCACCTGAACTTCATCTCCTGGCAGAAGGACAGGTCGTCTCTTCTCTCCATCATCACCTCGACTAGCTGGCACAGCTTAGTTTTGATCTGGATCGCATGGACCACATTGCCAAGGATGCGCACATACCTGAGGGGGGACAAGCAAATGAGGAAGCGTCCCCCTTCACGAGTCACTTTAACAACTGCCGCCTCTCAACTGTCACCCATCACCTACTTGTTACCCGTCACCTGCCACCAATCATCCATCTCCTAGAATGTGCTTCTCTGATCATTCAGACTCGCCAGTATCAGCAAACTTAGCAGTTTAGCAGATAGTTTCTGGACCAGAATGAAGGTCCTGACCTGACTAGATTGAGCATCATGGTTTCGATGCTGGCTTGTCCCAGGTGTTCAGAGCTGCCTTCTGTGTGGTTGTCCAAAAGGTTCTTCATGATGGCTATGGTCTGCTCTACAAACTGGGTGTTGGTGTCATTGATGGGGACCTGGAACCAGAAGAACCAATGAGTACAACTCACTTAGAAACGCGCATGCACACACAGGCAGACACGTCAGCAGATAAAAGAGAAACTAACTGGAGTCAGGAGTTCAGTGAAACAAGTTTGAAGGTGTTTTTTTTTCTTCAGAAGCTTCAGCTGATATGACCAACATTTGAATATCAGATGAGCACAAAGCTAAAAGGCCACAGAGTCATCAGTCCAAAGACAAACTGCCCACAGATGGAGACCATTTAGTTCTGTGGCTTCTCTCCCTGGAGCTGGAACCGTTCAGTAAGAACATGTAGCATGTGTCTGTCCACAGCCTGAAGCTCGGAAGAAGCTGCTAATGCAACAGGACAATGACTTTAAATGATCAAAGTCCACTTTATGCACAGCCAGAATCCACTGGACAGAGTCATATCTGATCAACGGCTGGCTCAAGATTGACTGTCACCTGCACTGTGGCTGACTGGTAATTAATGAAGACACGGAGGCCAACACTGACTCTGGTATAAGTTTTAGCACATTGAGTTTGATAAAGATGAACAGCAGAGCATATTTATGACCAGTTCCCGACAGTTTTTATCCTTAAAGACAAAGAAACATCATATAATGAAGAAGTTCTGAGTATCACAATAACCAAAGCGGCTTTTAGTTTGAGATCCAAGATCGAAAAAGAATGACAGATGTGATGTCACAAACCAGAGCAAAGACCTTTAAACAATAATTAAACTAATGCAAAAAGGATCCAAATGATCCATGAGCCTGAGAAAGAAAGACAATGCAGACCTGGAATGATGATATGGATGTGCAGTGTCAGTCCTGCAAACTTCTTCTCTCCAACACCATTCAGAGATTTGAGGCTGAGCTAAAGTCCCTTCTAACACAACCTTGGACTGAATGCAGTAATCAGTTCCATTTTACAGGGCAGACCAGGTGTGAAATAGATGATAGCTGCACTCACCGGCCCCTGGGTGTCGAAGAACTTGCCAATGCTGTTCCTCAGTTTGTTGAAGAGCATAGGATAGAGGGCAGGGCTGAGCTCCAGCCCCAGCAGGTCTTTAACATTGGTCCGAACGTGGAGGCCAACCCGGTCGTGGCCACACACAAGCAGGGCCAGCAGCCGGTCCAGGAATCGACTGACTGGTGACTCGCTGGAAGCCGTTGAGGCACAGGATGAGGCTGAGGCCACGGGATTGGACACCTCACAGGGGCCCATTGAGATCATGGAGTGTTTGCGTTCGCTCAAAGGGCCCATCGGTGGGCTGTACGTGGCTGGGCCAGGGGTGCTACGCTGCTGGAGACACACCCCACCAAGAGCACACAAGAAGCCAGTCATGTTGATCCATTCCTGCTGTGGAGAGACACAGAGACACTGAGCAGCAGTGCACACAAGAGACACAGAGTGTTACATCTGACAAATCAGCTTCCTCTTTACCTGTAAACAACATTTACTAAGTAGGGTTATTAGTCCAGATCAGTTTAAACTGGACACTAGACGTCAGTTCAAACAACCATGTGACCAGGTTCCGTACTGGCTTACCTGTCCATCATCTGCCTTGTTCTTGGGAAAGTTGAGAATCTGTTTTGTGGCCTGGTCCCATTTAGTGTAGGTATCTTCCCAGGCCTAAAGGTGGCACACCAGATGGGAGTCATGGCAGGCAATCATCAGGTGTTCAGGTGACAATCCAGACAAGTGATAGGAATATTACCTCCATGTTTCCAGGTGTGGGGTGCTCTATCCTCCTCAACAGCGCCATCAACCTCTTCTGTAAAGTGGAGCGGCCTGATGGGGGACAGAAACCAAAGTGTTAACGCAAATCCCCTGCATAGGGAGAAACACAACTAACAAACACACACTAATATCTGCCTCCTGGGTGTTCATCAGGACAAAAACAGGAGTGAGGGATTATTGGACGAGCCTCCTCGGTGTCCAGGACAGAAATGAGAGCTCACACTGACATCAGTTTCTGCTGTGACAGGTGTCAGGATGAGGAAGGAGGATGTTTGGAGGTATGTATTGTGACTGTAGTAAAAACCCTCCTGACTGTGAGGTGCAAGGCACAGTGACAGCGTCATACTCCGGATGAGAAACTTCCAGAGCTACAGTTTTAGAAGGCTAAACCAGCAGGACTGACCTGTTCCCATCATGTTGCTGCCGGAGGCCAGTTCACTGAAGGTGGCATAGTTTGGAAGAATGTTCTGGACCGGCACCTCGTCAGCAGCACTGCGGATGTCAGCTTCCTCACAAAGGTGGCGGAAACAGGACATGGCCACGAGAACAGCTTCAGTGTCCGGACTCCATAGGAACATGTAGAGACACACTTCCAGCTTCGTCTGTGCCTGACGGCAGATCGGGATCCCACCGCCCATCGTGGCTCCCTCCTGCAGCATCAGGCAACAAACACAGTTTAATTTCTCACAGGAGCGCCCTCTAAAACCACTCTGTATGAAACAATGAATGAACAACAGGCTCTCACCTTGTTCTTGAGCAGAAACTTATTTCTACAGATCAGGATCTCCCTAAGCCACTTGAGAACCTCTGTGCCATTAACCATCTGCTGGCCAATCAGCTTCCGGCAGATGAGAAAGAGCACCTGTGAACTGAAGACACAGGCAAAGTCAGAATGCTGAAAGTTCAATGACAACAATAAAACATCATCCAGGATTAGGTCTGCCCAAAAATCCAGATTAATGTCATTTGAATTAAACATCACCCAGTAGAGCTCTGTACCTGATGTCCCAGAAAGTCTCTATGGGCGTGTCAGGGTTCCACAGGTCTATGTTCTCTGGCTGGTGTAGAACTAACAAAGCCTAACAGAAGTCAGAGGAGAAGACACAAGGTCTGAGTTGATGAAATCTATTTTTAGAGTCTCAGTCTGAGTGAGTTCAACCCTGAACTGCAAGTCTGCTCATTTAATTTATCCATTAATAAACAACTCAATGTGCTTTACAGACTGCGTGACACCATAGTCACACAGTCTGTATTAGAACTGGTTCTAATACAGATACTGGAGTATCAGTTGTCAAATAAACTTCATCAAAAGTAAAAACTTTGTGCCTAGCTGTTTTACATTGAATGTAAAAAGCTGTTTTCTGTGTAAAAGGTGCAGTGATGGTGTGAATGGCTGTTGCTCTGACCTCCATGGCTTCCTGTGAGAGCTGGGTGGTGTTAGTGAAAGGTACCAGCTGCACCAGGCCGGTAATGAGTTCTGCTGTGCTGCTCTGCATCTCTGGAGCCTGTTTCACTGGATTCTGACACAAGTCAAAAAACCTTAATAACATGAAGAGGAACAAACACTTTGAACTGACTGATGACTGAGACTGGGACCTAGTCTGGGTTCCCGACAGAGACTCACATGTAACATGAGTTTGGGGTCAGCGTGGATGAGTTTGACCAGGGCCAGGAGGAGGCACTTGTAACTCCGAGTATCCAGGTCTGTGGTTTTCTCTTTGAACTTAAGGCTGGTGCTCATCTTCCCTTTGAACGTCAGACTCTGAGGGTGGCAAGAGGAGGGCAACTTCAAGGTTTAAGTGTGTGTCAGTGTTGGTTTTTTATCAGTCATACTCACCGGAGTCATGCGCAGTGGTGCGTGTGTGGCAGCGCCCTGGATGACCCTATTCAGGGTGTCAGAGAACATGAAGCGCAGTTCTCCAGAGTAGCAGTACACAGCATCGATTTTCGGCCACCAGTCAAGGTGTGACTGAAAGAGGACGCACAGGACAGGAAGTAAAGCTTACATGGAGTCCCCAAATGACAAGGAGTAAATGCTAAGCAGCTCTGGAGACTGACACTCACGTTGGTGATTATTCTGTGCAGCGAATTGACCAGGACAAAGTGGAAGGTGGAGGGGGAGGAGGAGGCCAGACAAACCTGTTAGACAGAGAGGACACAGTCCTGAGGTGATGAACCCACCCTGTGCTGGGAATTATGGGAAAAATTACAATACATGTAGAGTCCTTTCTGTCCACCTTAAAGTGCTGGTTGTTGTGAGGGTTGATGCGGAAACACGAAACAAAGCAGTCCATCATGAGCTCCACGTCAGCGTTCTGGCTGCCCGCCCCTCTCCAGAAGGGTTTGGCTGGATTGAACAGCAAAGCCTGGTTGGGGTGGGGGGGGGCGGTAGGTCACTTGATTGACTCAGACCAAAGCTATCAGATTGCACAGATACCGTGAACAACTCACCTTGAGGTCCATGACAATGGACTGGACCAGCAGGAAGATGGTGGAATGGTCCTCCCAGTTGATGTAGGTTGACGCTTTACACAGTTTGACGCAGGCAATGGCTGCACTCTCCATCAACTGTTTACTACCGCCTTGTCCCGCCAACGCTTTCCTCAAATTGTCCATGAACAGTTTCTGCAGGAGGGAGGGTGAGTCAGTGGTTGACTGACTGACTGCGTGCGTGCGTGCGTGCGTGTGCAATACCTTGTTGGCCTTGCTGTCCTCCACAGTGTCCTTTGAGATGGTGTGTGTGATCTCTGGACAGAGTATTAGGAGGATGATCTGCAGTGGCCACACAGCTGCCTTCCTCTTCGCACTTTCTGCAAAGCTGTCCACCAGGTCAAAAAGCTTCTCTGCAGCCTCTACAAAGGCAAACACACATACAGACACTGATGAGCACAGTCAAATCAAACTGTGGACAGAGACTTGAAGCTTCATCCACAGGCTTTGTACCTGCCATGTCCGCCTGTGGCCGCTGGTACAACATGGTGAACTCATCTGGGTAATTCTCCACCCAGTTCCAAAAAGCCTGTAAAACAGCAGGGGACAAAAAAACACATATGAGGCTGTGGTGGATACACACTTCCATACACAAGTCCAGAATCAAACACAGAACAATCACCTTTTCCAAACTGTTGATGACTGAGAGCTGTGCAGGTTTCTTTAGAGCCCGAAACTTCAACACAGTTTCTGAAACAAAAGAGTTAACATCACCAGGTTTTCTGGGCTTGTGTTTCTGCACTGATCCATCCAGCTGCAGCTAAACCAAATTAGCAGCTATTGATCTAAGCCTGTCCAGATGTGAGCTGACAGCTTCTGGAAAGGCACAATACGAGGCCACAGAATCAGTTTACCAGAACTGGGACAGGCTACAAAGTATCTGATTGGGCAGCTGATTTTAAAGGAGCTGGAGTAGTGGTTCCTGACAGCTGTGGTGGACTGTGAGAAGCGAACCTTGGAGCAGCCTCTTCAGTTTGGAGCAGTCCACATTGATGTACTGCATCAGCTCGATGTCATGAACATCCACGTTGTCCTCGGAGCACACGGTCAGTTCCTGCAGCCTGATGACACAAACCAGGTTAAGGTCATGTGACCAAGTGCAAGTATTTCTACTGATGTTAGTTTAGGCTGCACTTTAACTTGTTCAGTTGATATCTATGTGTTCCTGATCAGAATCAACACTTGGCAGAGTTAACAGTCCGTTCATTTATCCACAGTGCGGCCCCCACCCCCTTAGTCCGAAGGACCTTTTCATACAGACCACCTCGGGTTCCACATGTTGCCTAACAACTTGTTCTTTGTAACACACGCCAACGCCCACACACAGATAGTTTAAATCTGATTCCATTACAGACAGGGGATCAATCTCATCATGTGGATTAAACAGCTGTCACAGCTGGAGTTCTTTCAGGGACTGCCTGCTGATGGACCATAAACAATGAGAGTGCCACCTTGTGGAGATACGGCTGAAGACTGCGTTGAAGTTGTTGCAGCTCAGAGAGAAGAGGACCGCGGAGGCTGAGGCGCGGAGCTCAGAAGCATGCTGGTGGCCTTCACGGTATGTGTAGATGAAATGGCAAATCTCTGGCAGCAGCTGTTTGACCAACATGGTCTCATCCAGACGTAAACAGTCCTTTGATTGCTGCAAAGGGACAACAGAGGACAGAGCATCAGGAAAAAGGCCTTGCTTTGTTCACTCACCTTGATGAAAATGAGTACAAACTATTCAAGTCACGACTTGTAACCGTGACAACTGCCACCTCAACACTGATGACTCCAGGTTTTACTGTGTCAATGTACAGTAATACAAGAAACAAAACGTCAAACTATTACACACTGCACACACATTACAAGCGAAAAGCCCCTCCCCTGTGGACCAGTTGAGGATTGGGTGGGAATACACACACCTGATGAATAATGATGTCTCATACAAGTTTAGTAGAAACATTAATAAACTTATCTATGGTTAAAGGCTTTAACCACAAAAGGTCTCCAGTAGAAACTGGTGGGCAGCCTCAGTAACCATAGCAACAACACCAACTGTTTCAGGTCAGGTGACACCCGAGTAACCACTATTTCAACGGAGGAATGGACCTGAGGGCAGCAAATCCTTCAGGTCTCCAATCAGTGTCACGCTGACCCGCAGGACCTCATCATGCCATGTCTCTGAATGCATGTGAAGAGCCAGGATCAGGATCAGGATCATGACAGATCCATGTGGGCCTCTGATTTATCAGTCTCTGAACCATACAGTTGGGGAAATAAGTATTGAGTATGTCAACATTTATTTTAATAAATATAATTGCAATGGAGATATTGACCCAAAATGATCTCCTGACTTTGGCTATTCACCCAGGATACTGACATAAATGACACAATTGAATCAAAACATTGAAGTCCATGAATAAAGTAATTTGTGATAAAGTGGAAGGAAACAGGAAAAAAAAGGATCAAACACATTAAGAAGAATCATGACACCAAGGCAAGGAACCAGAAAGTAGTAAGGACGTCATTCTACTTCCTATCTTTGCAAAGGAAAAGCAGCTGAGTTAGTACACATTGATGGGCAATTAAAAGGTTTGCGTCACCAAGGTGTCACACGAGAAAACATCCCATAATGGGCTAAAGTTAGGGTTCACTCTCCCAAGACCTTTGCAACCTGATTGTTGCCACTACGCAGCCGTGCTGCCCGCATAACTTTACTTATGACTTTTGATTTATTCTACATGGATTTCTTGGGTTTACACCAAAACCTCATTTGAAAAATATTTAATGGAAGAACTGCTGATATGTTCAACACTATAATACAATATTTCTTTGCATGTAAACATCCGTCCCTTCAGCCGAAACACATCTTTAAACGACTACAGTGAACCAGCCCTGATGCTCACAGGACGAGCCTGAACCGATGAGCCCCAGGAATTGGAATCCATTCCAACACAAATTTAACAGTAATACAGAGATGAGGGGAACTTGACGGATGGAGGATAAGTAGATGAGCACATTTTCATGTCTTTCAAGGTTTGATTGATTTTCATGAGCAACACCAAACAGAATATAACAACATCCTGCCAAAACAAAGTCTCGTCTTGAAGGCATGGATCTTGCCGACTCACCCCAGCCAAGCACTTCTCCAGTGTGTCCAGGATAATGAGCTGGGAGAGGTAGAGGTTCTTCTCAGAAGCTTCTCCGAAAATCCGCTGTGGAACAAAGAGAAACATCAGTCATTCAGCCTTCAGCTCAAGGTTGGGGGACTGGGGTGGTGTGGGTCTGCTGTCAAGTCGTGTGTAATATGTAATCTCTAATATGAGTGTAACAGAACTAGACAATATGGCCAAAATTTGTATCACAATATAGTTTACATTTCAGTTGATATCAATAGAGATTTTATAAAAGTCACAGAAAAACTGCTCTAAATAATAGTAGAATAACAGTGAATAATATTTTATAGATGAAAATGTTGAGAGTAAATTAAGGTTAACCTTTCATTTTAGGGTTCATATACAAAAAATATTTGCCAAATTCACCATCAAATCGACAAAGCAATATTGATATTTTCAAACTAACTTTACACTATTAAATAGGCTGGTTATCTTCAGCGTTTCCGCCACACTCCTTTTAAAACAGAGGTTTGCCACCCTTGAAGGAATCAAGGAATTCTGCTGCCCCCCCCTCCCTTTTTTTTGGTTGGTCTTTTGTAAATGCATCACATCACCTGCACAGCATTACTGGAGTCTTATTGTGAAGATGAGGGCAGCAGAACATAAAAAAGAGGCTGATATTATAGATATTATTAGCTGAACAAGACTTGCTACATGTTAATACGATGACCATTGCAAAACATTGATGGCCAACTTACGTTATGTAATGTAGCTGAAGTTAACTGGGCACATCTATACACCATGATGAATTACTGCTGATTGCATTTTAAGATGAGCTTGTTAAAAAATTTCTCTAAGAGAAAAGCAAGTGAGAGTGAATCATCAGAGGAGAAGGTATGTATGTATGTAGTTATATTAAAGGATTATATTTATTTATTTATGTGGGGGTTTTTGTGCTTTTACTTTATGGCCTTTATTGTTCCATAGGGAAAAGGGCTGTAATGTTTTCTTTTTTCAAAAACTTAAGATATTAATTTTACCATCAAGAAGACCAAAGAAAACTGAAAATATTAGAAAATGCTATCCTATTAGAATTATTTGTTTTACTAATTGTTTTGCCAATAAAGAGGTTCAACTGGCAGTCAAGTGTCATTTCATAGAAGTTATTTCACTAATCTTATCCTTGTTTTAACACATTATAACAAAAGAGTATGAAAAGTGCTACAGAATACAGAAAAAGTGTATGCAACAGTAAAAACGAGTGAGGTGGTGTTGTTTTAGGGACAGGCTAGCCTTAAACTTCTATGGTGCCACATCATCAGGCTCTCAGAGTATTCTCTGGAGCGAGTCAGATGATGGGTAGATTCTATGTGCTCGGCTTCTCTCAAGCACATTAACAGCACACCAAAACCTGAAGTTCAGCCAATCTTTAGCCGACCCTCTTCCACCCTATTGAATTAGTCTTTCCTCTTATCAACTATTTAGTCTGCTTTATTGGAAACTTGCTCATTCACAGTGGTATTGTGGTCAGAGGTAAACATTTAGCAGCTAACATTTGGCATGTCTGAGCCGAGCCTACCACTGCTGAGCACTGGCTGCATGACTGTGGTGACCAACCGACGTAGCCTGTTGTGTTCGACTCTTTTTACTCGGCTTGTATCCAATGAAGTGACAGCAGAGTCCTGTGATGAACCTCAGTAAGTGGCAGATGCTGTAAATAATGTATATTGAAATATTGGAAATGATGTGTTTAAAAATCACATCACTGTTATTGAATATATTGAATTATTGTCCTGTCCTAGAATGTAAATATGGAAGACAAAAACAGAAAGTCCAGACAATGGTTTAGAGTTTACATGGGACCATTAGGACCCTGAAAAGTGGTCAGGCCTTTTCTGAAAAACAGAAAATGTTGAGGTCTTTAACTCCAGTCTGGTGCACAGCAGTCCAGGCGGTCCACTCACCATGTTGTTGACATTCTTGAGGATGGAGGTGAGGCCACTGATGACAAGGGAGAACTTGTATTTGGAGATGTTGATCAGACACTCCTTGTTGTGCTCTGTGCTGACTTTGGTGTGAGTGTTTTGGTGTCCGACCTTGATGGGAAGCTGAAGAGAGAAGAGAATTAGGGCTGAAATGATTAATCAAATAAATTGAATAATTTGATTAGAAAAATGCATCGATTACATTTAGTCTGCCTCGATGATTCGTTTATTTAACCCGGAACTATATATGCGCGGAACATCTTTCCGTGTGGCCACTGAATTTCCGTACAGCCACTGCACTTTTACTCCAGCGCACAGCACGTAATCAGCAGGACATGTCAGCGCACACGGCAGCATGCAGTCTTAGGTGGCGAAAATGTCGAAAAAGACCAAAACTCTCTAAAGTATGAGACCTTTTCAGATTTAAAAAAGAGAGCAAAGTTACATGTTTACACTGCCACACAGAGCTCGCATTTCACAACAGCACGAAATCAATGATGCAGCACCTCACAACAAAGCACTCTGCATATTTTCTGAGTGCAAAAGAATCCATAGAGGCGCGGTAAGTCAAACTTAGCGGCTAGCGCTTTTTTGCACGTCTTAAACATGTGCCTTTTGTGTAACACGTGTTTGGGTAAATGACTAGAAACACTTACCTTATGTTAACTTTTACGGTTCACAGACAGCATTATGAGGGCACAAGTTAAGTGTCTGGTTTGATACTTGATATCTTTTTCAGATTTTACACAGTAACTGACCTCACACATTCAAAGAAAAGATAAATATGCGGATGTGAACATTATTCACAAAAAAAATTTTCATAAATAAATAAAATAAAACACTCTTGATTATATGTTGAAAAATGTAATAATATACAAAGTTGGACTAATAAAATTTCTCTTTTTGGCAGATCCCAAACCAGTAAGGAAACCTATCTCCGAATGGCCCCACCATGCTCACCACAGGAAGCAGCCCAAGCTAATGTGAAGAGCTTTTACAATGTTGCTGGTTGTGCAGTGAAAATAAATGCTTTTTCATAGTACAAAATTTTGAATAATGTCTTCATTTTCAAAAAACAAAAACATGTTTTATCCGATTACTCGATTAATCGAAGTAAATAATCGCAAGATTACTTGAATACTAAAGTAATCGTTAGCTGCAGCCCTAAAGAGAACAATGAGGATGACCAGGCACTACACACTAACCTACTGGGTCATGATTGATGATGATGTTTGATGATTTATGATGATTTACCTGTTTTACTGATGCAAGTCTACCAAAGTGATGACAGCAAAACAACTAAAATAACAACAGTTTTTGCTGTGTTTTTTACCTGTACCATGTTTTTACTCTTGATGTAAAATGTGATGAAGTGATGATTCTTCAAGCATGAATTGCTACTTATCTCATTACATTTTAATAATGTATCTGTCTCACACCAGAGCTGTACAACACTAGATTAAATATGTACAGCTGTAGATTCAGTACATTCATAAAGTCTTCAGACCCTTAAAATATTTCGCTTTCAATTTTATGACAATTCACATCTCCCTCCTCCATCCTCCAACAAGCGGTAGCTGCGTGCGGTAATTCTGTTCCGTCATTTCCGGTCACTGGTAGTTATGCTCTGTGTCACCTCGTGTGTTGTCTCTGCTATTCTTTCCTATTCACCTGATTAAATGACAGCAAACTGTTATCACACTTACACTGGTATAGAACTCAATCTCTCCACTTTCCTAAGCTTACAGGCAGTACTGTTGCTCCCTTAATCACCCCCCTCATGGAGACCATGAGGACTGTGCAACTGCAGAGCTCAGAACCTGGATCTGTGTGAGGCAAAATGAAGGTTCAGGACCCCAGTGGCTCAATTACTCAGACAAGAGGAGTCTAAAACAACAGGATTCTTCAGGAGTTGGAGAAGGATCTTGGTGAGAGAGGAGACCAAGAACCTGATGGTGACATCCTCCAACAGAACGATGGCTGTGAGCTCAGAGCCAACTCTGTGTCCTGGCCTGAACCCAAACCAGTAGCTGGAGACATATGAAATCTGCAGACTCCAGGTTCTGGTTTGTCTGAGACCAGAGAATCCACTGATCCGGGTCCAGCTGAGTCCTGAGTGAAGAGTCTTTAGACCTCTGTCAATCTAACCTTTTTGATCTGACTTTAAATTGATCTTGCTGAAGAATAAAATAACATGAAGGGGTAAAAAAAAAAAAAAATCTTTTTTATGGGTCTATTGATCCATAAAAAATATGAAACCAAACCATGAGCACAAAGTGACAAATGCCTTCTTCTGTCTTCACCCTAAAATCTTCAACATCAAAGCCCTGTGTTTCACCCATTCCAGCCAAGACCTCGATGTGGACCCTCTTCCTGTTGTTACAACAGCCCTTTCAAATGATATCTGTCACAGCTATACGTATTCCATTACATCGAGTTGAGCAGTTTGATACAGCTTCAGTAACAAAGAGGGGCTTAAAATATCAATAACTGGGAGAGGGGTGTAAAACCTAAACCACTTTCTTCTGGCTGCAGTAATCCAAGCTGAGCTGCTAAAACCATCTACCCTCCAGGATCTGTGTCAACCAAGGCCAAAGTGAAAGAGACTGAACAAAGACTGACTAAATGACTAAACACAAACTGACTGACAAGACCAAGAAAAACCTCAGACTGAGGATGGAGGACAAAACTACAGGTGAAGAGCTACGACCTTTAATGTGAGTCAAGAAGAAATGTTCTTCTGTTCAATATGTTATTGTTTCACATAAACAACCTGACAGTGTCACCAGCATCACTATTTTGTACCTCGGGAGAGACTGAAATGATAAGGGGTCCCTGGACACCGACAGGTAAAAGGTCATTGTCTTTTTATGGCCCTTTGTGTCTCTGTAAGGTTGTTTGTTTGTTTGTTTTTTCATAATGTTTTGTTCATTCACTGATTCTTTATGGTCCTTTTGTGTTTCTGTGGGGTTTTGTGTTTTTTGTTTGTTGTCGTTTTGTGGTGGTCTAGTGTCTCGGTGGGTTGATGGTGTCCAGGGCCCGGACCTGCTGACCTCCGGGGCCCGGGGCCTGAGCCCGGCAGGCCGTCAGTCCTTCCCGGAGCTAAACGAGTCAGTCTGATTTGTTTACATTAGACAGCCGGCCTTCCGCCGTGAGCCGCCATCAGGAGCCGGACACACGGACCTCCGTCCGGGGGAAGTCGGACAGGTCGTGTCGGCGTGTTTGCTCTGCAGCTGACCGACTCCCTCCGCTCGGAGCCGGGGACGGATGGGGGAGAGCCGAGCTAAGTGACAGTGGAGACGGAGAGTTAAAGCTCGTCCTCCTCGGTGTTTTACGGCCGGACAGACGGCTTCGACGCAGCGGACAGCAGAAAGACCTCCCGCCGGGAAAACGCTCTAAAATCGCTCTGAAAGCGGAGCCGGTCCGAGCCGATGGGCCCCAGCCGGGCCGCTGGGCCCTCAGCACCGCCACAGACTGCTACACCCTCCCCTGAATCAGCCCATCTTACCTGCTCATCAAATCTGGTAATCACGGCCTGGACCCACTCTACGGGTTTGTGAGCCGCCATGGCCGGGCGGGGGACACCGCAGCGCCGGAGAATCCGAGGTCCGAGGCGGAAACTGAAGCGCTTATTTCCGCATGAAAATCCGTCCTGTATCGACGGGAGAGGACCGCAGGGCCGAGTATTTTTCCCTTTCTGTAGGATTCACCATGCCACCGCCATGACACACCACCGGAAGTCTTCTTCGGAGAATCTGGTGGGAGGTGTTGGAGCCCAGAGTCAAGTGCACGTCAGTGACACGCACTATTTCCTGTTAAGGATTTTCAAAATAGTGTGTACCTGACGGTCTGTCTTTGGGGTGGGGGCGCTGAAATTTCTTCTGTGAAAATGTGTGACCTGTGCTGTGGCTGCTGGTGTAAGACGAAGCGCTGAATCATCTGGTATCTCAGCGTCAGCTCAACGATCGATCAAATTACATCTAGCCAACACCAGCCTTTCTTTTATTTTGAAGTCACATTTTTCCCGCTTCCGTAACTATCTCAGGTAACTTCGTTTACTTATCAGTTGTTTTACTGCGCATGCCTCAAGTGGGGTCAGGTTGATCAGTGTCTTCAGTCCTCAGGACCATTTGTATTGTTGTCATTATAAAGTCAGAGTCCTTCAGCAAACCCCCACTCCAGCAGAGTTCAGGAAGTTCTGACCAATCACAGAACAGCAGTGAAAACACGTCATAGCATCACCTCTACCAGGTGAGGGGTTATTACAGGTTATGTACTGGATGTCAAACTGTTTTTATGTGAAGAACAAGTTAATAAAAACAGATTTACTGTTATGGTGAATAGAGACCTTTGTGTGTGTGTGTGTGATTGTGTGTGTGTATCTGGGCGAATTGAATCGACAGCAACTGGACTCCAAGATGTTTTGCCTGACTCATCAGACCGATGAGTTGACAACTGATGAAGCCCCTTGGCAAAAGAGGCAAAACGTCTTCTTAGATAAATCTAAGTTCAGTTGCTTTTGATTCAATTTGTTGCCCGGATATGACTATGACCTGGATGAATGAGTGCATACACAGACATTTTCACACACGGCTCCAAAACTGTAAAAAGTCAAAAGCGAATGGGTTTAAGTTAAGTAAATTGAAGCTCCAGTATGAGAAACATTTCTGCTTGGGTCAGGGTTTGGGTGAAGTCACGTCCTGCTGAATCTGATAAATCACTTTTAAGGACAGCAATTTAAATGATCTGAAGTCATTTATTGAAGTGAAATAATAGTTTAAGGCACATTGTTACGTCTAACGAGTTGTCACGAGCACTCAGAGGTGTGATGATCAATAACTTAATGAAAACATTCACATTAAAGACAAAAGCTGTGGACAGAAGAAAATAACACAATTCACAGGAATTGCAGCTGAGTTCTGAGTTTGACACTTATGTTAACTGGGACTGTTTACAAGTGAGAAAATTGGTTTAGACTGTTGTAACACCTCTGGTCACTCAAGTCCTTTGGTAAACCTGATATTGCATCATTAGGTAAGACATCCATATGAATCCCCCTGCTGCTGTAGATGAGCAGAGTTTCTTCATCTATCCGAAGGCACAGAGGAGCCACTGCAGCCAGAGCTCCGTCTGCAGTTCGGCTCCCGTTATAAGCACTTTGGATGAGGCTCTCATTAAGACAAATGGTAGACACAGCCGGTAACCGCTCAGAGAGGGCTGTCACATGATGGTGCAATCCTTTGGATATAGCTTCTGTCCGTTTGTCTGAACCCAGTCATGTTGGGAGTTCATATCTGTATAACATCTACTCAATAGCACCAGGCCTGGTGGCCACATAGACAAAGACCACAATGAGCAGCACCACTACAGCCAGTGTGGGCAGAACCACAGTGGACACCTGCTGTCGGGCTTCTTGCATGGCCTGCTTACGCTCCTTCTTGTCCTTGGATGTCTCTTTCTTGGGTTTGCCCTTGAGCTGCCTCATGATCTCAACAATTCACTCCGTCTTCATTCACAGGAACCTGACAGACACACAAACACACCATCATAAGTCAACATTCAGGATGTGTTGTCATTGGCTGAACTGCAGTTTAATCTCTTCTGAACCTTCAGGTCAGATTAATCAAAGTCCTGATGAATGTCACCTGTGTAGTGTGTTCTTTCACCCTTTGAAGGGGGAGCTTCGGGTTCTGCTGTCACATCGAAGGTTCTATTCAGTAGACCAGTTAGTTTTTGAATCTCATTTGATGTCTAAGCTGGAAATGGGGGTCAATAACCATTAGAGAACAAAAGGGCTCTGCAGGCCAACATGGAGATATCAACCCACAGATGGAAGAGGGTAGAGGAACTATCAGGACCTGGATGGGTCAATATCACAGAGTATCACAATACCACAGGAAATCCATTCCCAGGTTTATTCAGGTGTCTGCTGAAAAAATTTCAGGATGGATAATGACCTGAAACAAAAAGAATGTCAACCTTCTGCAGTGGACCCATCAGATCCGATATGAAGGGAATAGAAAGGAGAAATCACGACAAGACCACTTCAGACCTCCTCCTGAACATCAAGCTGCTCTGAACTGGCCTCTGGATCTTGGGGACAGAAGAGGTTCAACAGGTATTATAGGTTTGATCCAGATCCATGAGTTTTCCTACACAGTCCTACAGAGCCTGCCCAAAACCCCAACTTTGCTTATTGATAATCTTAAGGTGCCACTGTCATTCTTCATCAGTCCACATACTAACCAACCCTAACCCAAAGAAAAAACTGATCTAAAAAAGCCAAAACATGAACCATCTTAGTGTGTGTGTGTGTGTGTGTGTGTGTGTGTGTGTGTGTGTGTGTGCTGGCGGGGGGGGGGTCCGTCAGCTGAAGTTTTTATTTGGGGAAACATGACACCACGTTTCTGAGGGTCGGAGAGTTTGTAACTTTAACACGTTGTTTGTTTACATCAGTCTTGAATTCTGGCTTAAAATAATAGTCTTCCTTTAAACCGCCAGTTACACACTAATAACCGCGGGGAGGGGCTCACATGTTAACAACCTGCCACGGTTTTTACCGTTAAACCTGAGCTCCGTAAACTGATGAAGTCTCTACCAGCAGCTCCGGACCAGGCCGGTCCATCAGAGCCTCATGGCCGCGGAGGAAGTTGCTTCAGTCCGCTCCTGATTTCGGATGGTCCCGGGGAGCCCGGCCGGACTCTGAGAACCGAACTGCCGACAAACAGCAGCTGCTGACGGTCAACAAGTCAGAGAGAGCGGAGAGTTACCTTCAAGCGGCCGGCTGAAAGCCCAACTGTCTTCGGGGACGGCCGCTCCGGTTCGCCAGGACGGAGACTCGGGACCTCACGGAGCTCGACGTGGCACTCTAGGGACTTCCGCCTGCGCCCTCCAAAATAAAACGATTATTATTATTGGTTTTTGTAGTAAAACGCTTTAATTGAGATCTCTATTGCAATAAATCGATAAAATTAAACCATGTATAAATAAAGAGTTGCACTTCACAGAGTACTGTAGTCTGATAAGGACTTTATCGGAGGTCATGGTCAGTATACCTTCGTTAGGGTTCAAGACAGTTTGAAACCATAAGAACAATGAGCCTGAATGAGCCTACTACAGACCCAAAGAGCCAGGAGACAAAAAATAAGCACAGAAAGACTCAGAACAACCAAGAAGAACTGTGGACCAACACTGGAAGCAGACAGGAAGATACCTGCACTCAGGAAAAATAACTCTATCATCAATACTTTACATTTGTTGACTGTGATCAAAGAAAATCTATGGATAGTTACTGATGAGGCGAATTCAACACTGTGGAGGTCAGTTAAGCAAAATACGTTAGTGATAGATAGACACATAGAGAGATAGTTTCCAAAAATTCTGGAAATTGGAAATGGTAAAGCACCATTGCCAAACAAGCCAACCAAAGAATGAACAAGTTTAAATGGAAACTAAGAAATCAGATAGACAGACAAGTGTACTGGGATGGGGTATAATTATGACTTATATTTTCACGGGCTGAACAGAGCAGTTAATCAGGTGCTCCATTGTGCCAGTGGCCATAAGGCTGTGAAACAGAGTGTAATTCCCCCTCCAAGACTCACAGTTCAGAGGAAAAAAAACAACTTAACTTCACAAAAGGCTTTACACAAACCAGCGCACACAGACAGAAGAGTGAGCACAAAACCTAAATACAGCAAACAGGGTGTGACAATCCTCATAGCAGGAACTAGAAGAGGGCAGGAAGTGAAGCAAGACAAATTGGTGACACCCAAATGAAATAGGAGATACTGCAAACTGTAAGAAATAAAAAAAATGTACAAATTGAAAAAAAAAAAGTCAAAGCTGAAAACACGACACGTCATTTGAATCCTAAAACCAAGCTGGGAGATTTTACAGCCAGCATGTTTGAACATAAACAGCTCCAGCTAGGTAGAAATCCAGATATCTTTTTTTATTTCTTATATTGCCTGCTACCTTGGATTTTTTCTTGTGAACATTTTAGTTACATGGCCCAGTGTGTCTGAATTAAAAAAAAACAAAAAAAAACATTAGTTGTTGTTTTTTATGACTTGCAAAAATCCACAATTCTTCTTAGGGCCCTTTTTGGCATCACTGAAGAATTAATTAATAAATCAGTTCAAAGGCAGCAGAGTGACATGGTAGTTCGTGTTGTTACCCTGAAACAAGTAGGCTCATACAGCTGATCATATTGACAACAAACAAATACAGCTCAGATCATTTCAATAATTTCTATTTTTAAGACAATAAACAGGGATCAGATATATTTATTTGTGATGAGTTATATGTATGAGTATCACACAATACATTTTTGATAGCAGTTATCTTAAAAACATGTTGTCACGTCAACCTACTTTTCAGAGGCCAACAGTTAAAAAGGTAAAGTTTAATGACTTGTTATGCTGTTATAGACTGAGACTGCTGGGAGGGGGGGCACTGAGCACCTCTGTCTCTCCATCTCTATCTAACCCCCCTCCTCCCATGCATGTATAGCACTTCATAACCCATCTCTCACTTTGTCTCTTCCTGTAGCCTGTTTGTCCCTCCTGTCCTCTGTCTTACTCTCTTTGTCCTCCAGCTGCTGGATCATCTCGGCTGTGTGTTCCTGCTCAGAACCTCAGAACACCTTCATTAGTTCTCATTAGCTCTATTAATCATGCTGATATTTACCGATGTACATTTAGTGTTTCCAGCTTCAATCACCTTTCAGATCTGAATGTTTTTGATTACATTTTTATTGCATTCTCTCTCCTCCTGCTTCTGTCCCCCCCCCCCCCAAGGAGGCTTTTCCCTCCTCTGTCTCCAAGTGTTTTCTCATAAAGAGTTTGGTCTGGACCTGCTATGTATGAGGAGCCTTGGAATAACTCTGATTTGTCACCATATAAATAAATGTAATTCTGATCTGACAGGTGAAATGTTGAATGTGACCTTCAGTTCAGGGTATCTGAAGTAAAGACAGCAGGAACGACCGGCCCCGGGTAGAGCATTCAGTGCCCTCTAGTGGTGAAACTGAATGCCAAACCCAATTTAGCACCGTTCCTCTGTATACGGGCCCTGCGGGGGTTCTGCGGGGGTTCTGTCGGGGGGGGGGGTTCTGTGGGGGCTTTGGGATCACCAGGGTGACTGGGCTGTTCTGAACAGACAACATGATCCAGAGTTGGATCGGGCTCTGCCTGTCCCTCAATCCTCCAGGCTGGATCTTCAGGTGGTCCAGATTACTGTGGAATTGTTCACATTTGTTGTGTAAAGAGAAACTGCAGAACAGGAAAAGTTCTGTGATCCTGGAGGGGTTGGGTTGGGATGTCCCGGGTGTCCCAGATGTTTGGGGTTTCTCGAATGTCCTCAGATGTCCCTGGATGTCCCGGGTGTCCGGGGTGTCACCATCTTTGGGCCCTGAGGCTACTCAGCCTTCACGCGCCACTGGCTGCTGCTGGTGACAATCAGGGAGCTTATCGTGACGTCACAGAAGTGCGGGAGCTGATTGGTCGTCGTCGCGGACGATCTCCCCGCCGAGCCGTCGGTCCTGGTCACCATGTTGGATCCTCCGTCCGTCTGACAGACACCCTGATCATGGAGGCGACGGCGGACCGACGTCGGCCCGACGCTTAACAGCTGCACCGGTGGCTTCCTGTCCCAGCTCCCGGCAGGACGGAGACTGTTGGAGGCGGACAGCTCGGCTCCGTCTCGCTGCTGTCCGCAGCTCCGGGCGGCTCCAGGCGGCTCCAGGCGGCAGCTGATCCGCATTAACAGGATTTAACTTTGTTCCCACGTTGTTATCGATCCTCCGGGTATGCTGATGTTTGCGGTCCGGCACACACAAACGGGACGCTGTCAATGGAGGACCTGAGGCTCTCCCGATCCGGTTCCGAGTCCTGAGTCCCGTTGAAGCTTCGTGTGTGTCCGTGATGGCGGTCTGGTTCTCGGCCCCTGGCTCGGCGTGTCGGGCTGGTAATATGTGAGTGTGGTGGTCCCTGGGCCTGCTGCCGTACTGTGGCCTGGACCGGGACTCCTCCTCTGAACCGGATCCCCGCTGGTCTTTCCGGCCCGATCAGCCCGGAATCGGAGCGGCGGAGGAATAGATGAGATTTCCGAACGGGCCCCGGCGGGAGGACCGGGGGGCCCGGAGGACTCGGACAGTTTGAAAAGATGAAGGCGCTGCTGCCCCCCATGTGACGGGCTGCAGATCACACTGTGTACCGGAGGGAGGGGGGGGGCACCTCCACAATGAGGGACATCTAGGCCCGCTGACTGTTTGTTTTCTGGGGGGGTGGGGGGGCGAGAGCTTCTCCGGCAGCCTGATGGTGAGCAGCCAGAACTTTAATTCAGACGGACTGGGTCAGGTCCTCCAGCTGTAATGTTCCGGATCCCCGCAGAGCGGAAGTAGCTGCTGCCGGATCACTCAGTCCTTAGATCGGTTTATGTTGTCCCGGTTCGGAGCGGCCAGTGTTACAGCCTTGTAGCCGGGAGCAGCGCGTGGACAGGCGGCTTGCGTGTCGGTGGCGGGTCGGTGGATGGCTCTCTGCGGCGCAGCAACTACTGATGTTCCAAAAATGATGGCTGCTTATAACGGCGGTTCCTCAGCAGTGGCTGCCCATCACCCGCACCACCACCACCAGATGCAGCATCTTCCTCCTCCCCACATGCACCACCACCACCACGCCGGTCAGCATCACCTGCAGCACCCGGGCTCCGCCGCTGCCGTGCACTCGGTGCAGCAGCACACGTCCACGGCCGCCGCCGCGGCGGTGATGCTCAACCCCGGCCAGCAGCAGCCCTACTTCCCCTCCCCGGCCCCCGGACAGGCTCCCGGGCCGGCGGCGGCCGCGGCTCCTGCTCAAGTTCAAGCCGCCGCCGCTGCTGCTGTCAAAGCCCACCACCACCACCCCCACCCCCCCCCACCAGCAGCAGCCACATGCACATCATCTACAGCAGCAGCTGGACATAGAGCCCGACAGGCCCATCGGATACGGAGCGTTTGGAGTTGTATGGTAAGTGACTGGGTCCGGGTCAGGGACTGAACCTGAACGTGTGCATCACACCACTTTTCTAATGTGGGGACACTGATGAAGCTGGTCAAACAAGGTGATCAGCTCTGCCACCCCCCATCTAGGATGTCTTGGAGTGGAGGCTGTGTCTAAGGAGAGCAGTTCAAAGGGGAATCAATAAATTTAGAAATAACTTGAAAGAAATCAGATCAATCTCTTCCTGTTCCTCAGCAGTGATGTCAACATGATTTCTGGGAACTGGCGGGAACATCACATTCAGTTTGTTTCCATACCAGAAAGTGTGAACCATAAAAGTTGTAAGTTGTGGAGTAGACAGGTTGACTGTTGACAGATCTTACCAAGTTGCATGATGAGAGATCTTTAGAGCTGGAGCTGCATTTTATCAGCAGGTCCAGAAGGCTGTCTTCCGTCCTCCATTAACCTGTTAATGTGTCCTGTCGTGCGTTTCTCATGTATCTTCATTGATATGTCAGCACAGACTCTAAAGCACCACCCGTCTGCACTGAAAGCACTCAAACAAGTGCATGCTGTGTCACACTGAGCTGGCTTTGCCCACATGGACTGTTCATAACAGCAGCAGTTACAGTCTGAGTTACAGTTGTAGTTATGTTAGCAGTTGCCAAAGTGTTTACAGATGTAAGGTGGAGAAGTAATATCTGGTTTCCACCACCTCTCAGGACAGTGCAGCAGGTGTTTCTGGGTAAATAACACTGTGCTGGGCAGGGGAAAGTGGTTGTGTGTTTTGTGTAAAACTACACTACAAATATGTTTAGTTACGTATATCAACACTCAAAAAATTTAATATTAATGTCAACATTAATTCTACATGTACATATTGCCCAAAGTTTGACAATCTAACCCCTGAAACTGCTTCACAACACTGTGGTACCCATCATGCCTCTGTGGTGGAGTTACTTTGCAGCAGAGTGTTGGTGAATCTGAGTCTTAGTCCGCTGCCATCTGTCCGCCCCTGCTGATCCTATTTGACAAGGTTCGCTGAAGGTTACACTTGCTGTATTAAGCCCAGCTGAAACATGTTAGTACACCTGCTGCAGTCCTCACGAGGCGATCATCTGAGGTGATGTGGGGATGCTAATATAATCAAAGAATGTGGATGCTCTAACTTCGCATCAGAGATTAAATGAGGTGGTGGTCGTCTTCTCCAGGTCGGTGACTGACCCCAGAGACGGAAAGCGAGTTGCCCTCAAGAAGATGCCCAATGTCTTCCAGAACCTGGTGTCTTGTAAGAGGGTGTTCCGGGAACTGAAGATGTTGTGTTTCTTCAAACATGAAAATGTACGTATGCATCAACACTGCACACACAATTAGACCCCCTGCAGGTGCTCTGAGGAGGTCTGGATCCTGAGCAGGGTAACAAGGAACAGTTCAAATGTAATGTGATCCTGTGATCCTAGCGGGTCAGTTAGCTGAGTTAAGCGTAGTTAGCCTAGTTAGCAAGGCCCCTTAAAGTATACAATAGTTAGACATTTGTCACATGACCCTTTCCGATGTGTCATGGTGGTTCTCCCTCAGACAGACGCTTTAGAATGCTTCTTTTCTTTGTTATCCGTCACAGAGATAAAGTTCAGTGTCCGGGTCAGTGAGGTATTTGAAGCTCCTGGACATTTCAGACAGTTTTGGATCATTGTTTTTCAGTACAGTCAGTTAAAACCAATCTGCTGTTACCCGAGTGTTTAAATGCTCCATGAAGGTTCTCAGTCATCCAGGTCATCTTAAGAGAACTGAGAACTGAAGAAGCTTTTTGGATGGGAGGCGAAATGTCTTCAAACAAGATTAGAAGTACAGTTGCTTCCCATTAAACAATCCAAGACTGTTTAAATGCTGTTTCAGACAAACTTATTGAAACTGATGGACAGTGGGTATTAACACAAAGGTTCTCCAGAACACATCCAGGTCCAGATGAAGCGTTGACCACAGCTCTCCTCTGTCCTCAGGTTCTCTCTGCTCTGGACATCCTGCAGCCTCCACACATCGACTACTTTGAGGAAATGTATCCTTCACCAGTGTGTGCATCTAGTTTAATTATTTCAAATCTGTGGATGTATGGAATACAGGAATTAACACACACACTGATAGACAGTCATGCAGAGATATTATTACAGATGTACACTGATCAACCAGAACATTATGACCAATATTGGAAAATTCTCTTTTAGCAGGATAACGCTCCCTGCCTCACTGCAACAATGGTGCAGGAAGTGTGAGGAACAACAACCAGTTAAGTCTTGATTTGATTCCAAAGTCCCACATCTCAGTCCAATCCAACAAGTCCAGATCCATGGAGGCTCTGCCTCATACCTTCCTGGACTTTAAGCATCTGCTTCTGCTGTCTATGTCCACATCCCATTGCTCAGCTTCAGAGGTCTAAAGGAGTCCAGACCTCCTGGATCAGGACTGCTGTGGTGGGAAAAGGCACCTACATATTATGAGGCACAAGGTCATAATGTTATTGCTAATCAGCATATGTGCATTTCTTTATGTTTACAAACATGATGAGAAAATGAGCATTAAATCTTCTCATCTGGTGACATAATCTCTTTATGCAGAAAGATTTGGTTTAATTTGTCTTCTCAGAAGAAAAAGTATGAATTTCATTGATATCCTGACCTGATAAAATCCGACCAAACTATCAGGTAACTAGCTAACCATGGTAACTTACTCTGTGAAGTCTTTTTCTACCGACACAACAGCAACTGAGTTCTGACCTGATGAGCTGTACTCTGCTCATTTCTCTGCAGCTCTTAGCTCGTCTGTATCCATGTTACCTTTTTCTGTGTGCAATTAGTCACAGAGGATTATGGGAATCAGCAGCTCAGTTCAGGTGGTTTTCCCTTCACAATGGAGGTTTTCTGCCGACTCAGAGCGCTGGTCATAAGGGCCCTTTTGAAATATTGTTTTCCAATCATGTTTATTGTGCTGACTTCATGATTCATGGAGAGTAAAGCAGCTTTGTATCCCACTGTGTAACATTTAGTGTTGTGTAGGGATTCAGATTATTTCGGCTCAAACAATCATTGTAAAATGTGAGATTAAAAACTTGTCCTTGTTGAATTCAGGCCTGGTTTTTACCATGTGTGGAAATTAATTCTGAATCACAACATAAAATTCTGCTGGTCCTGTAGTTTTCACAGGATCACAACGCTTACAGTTCACATGGTCTCATGATGCTCCTCACAATGACTGTCTGCTGACCATCCAATCAGAGGGGCCCAGGAAGTGACCTTTGTTATTCAGCTCTTGATCCCATCTTGTGTGTTGCAGTCTGAATTCTGTACAGTGATGACAGATGTTTTCCAGTGATCTGATTGGTTTGGATCGAATCCTTTGAAGTAAACCTGTCAGTCAGAAGTTGTTGATTCAATGTGTTTGTCCTTAACTTCCACTTCTCAGTTATGTGGTGACTGAACTGATGCAAAGTGACCTCCATAAGATCATCGTGTCTCCGCAGCCTCTGAGCTCAGACCACGCCAAAGTTTTCCTTTATCAGATTCTACGAGGTACAGTCCACTCACTTTTTCCTTCACCTCCTCACCTGTTAGCGCTGCACCCATCTGTCCAACCCATCTGATTTGATTCATGTCCCATCACAACACAGTTGAATAGTTTAGCTGTTGTCCATCCCTTTGTGACCTGAGACATTGGCAGAATAATGTGCTGGTTTGAGTGATTATGAGGATAATGATTTGTATATAAAGAATAGTTGACTCCTGCTGATCAATCACACCATATTTCAGTAATGTGGGCAGACACAACAGTTATGTAACTGATCTAACCTTTTGTCTACCCCACCTTCATCATCACCAGGACTGAAATACCTTCATTCTGCTGGGATTCTGCACCGAGACATCAAACCTGGAAACCTCCTGGTCAACAGCAACTGTGTGCTCAAGGTGTGTGAACAGCCTCAGTGGCTACAGTGTCCCAGAGGTCCAATGCGAGGATGACTTAATCACATCACAATTTAATCATATCATCAAATCACACCTGTGGCTCTTTATATATTCATCCTGCTGAGGCTCAGAATGAGAACCTTTTAACTGATTTACAGTCGGTCACGGTTTCAATCACCATCTTCCAGATCTGTGACTTTGGCCTGGCCCGGGTGGAGGAGTCAGATGAGTCACGCCACATGACACAGGAAGTGGTGACTCAGTACTACAGAGCTCCAGAGATCTTAATGGGGAGCCGCCACTACTCCAACTCCATCGATATCTGGTCTGTGGGCTGCATCTTTGCTGAGCTGCTGGGGAGACGCATCCTCTTCCAGGCGCAGAGCCCCATCCAGCAGGTGTGATGTCATAACCATTGCTGATTGGACAGTGTCGAGAAAGGAAATGGGACATATTACACTGCATGTTTCTCTGTGTGTAGTTGGATCTCATCACTGACCTGTTAGGGACGCCCTCCATGGAAGCAATGAGGACAGCGTGTGAAGGTGCTCGTGCTCACATCCTCAGAGGACCCCACAAACAGGTAACAGGTCTGAGCTGGACCCCCCCCCACGCACACACACACACACACACACACACACAAATCACCAGTGAGTTTAAAACAGGACCGCTCTACCTCCCCCCTCCCTCCAGTGGTACGACGGCCCTGTTGAAGTCATGCCCCATGCTTCATCAGAACTGTGTGTGTGAGGCTGAAGGGGGTGGGGTCATGGTTGACCTGTGTTGTCTGTCTGCAGCCGTCACTTCCTGTTCTCTACACACTGTCGAGCCAGGCGACACATGAAGCTGTGCACCTTCTCTGCAGGATGCTGGTGTTTGATCCGGTGAGTCATGTGACAGTAAGGGACCTATCATCACATTACTGTGACCTCATCTGATTGGTACATACACACACACACACACACATGCGCGCGCACACACAGGAATGGTGAAAAGGTCACTGAGGAACCTGCTGAGATTCACAGGAGCTGGAATACATCCTCGCATCAAGCTGAACCAGCAGGTTTTTTGTCTGAGAGACCACAGTGAGAATCAGTATCTGTGGTCTCAGACCCTCCAGTGAATTAAAGGACTGCTGGCTCCTGATCCGCTGACACATGTCGGTTCCAGTCTGATGGTTCAAAGTTCCTGGTGGTTAAACATGTTCAACTTCAGAGTGAGAGTATCATTGGGGAGGTCTCGTAAAATGTTCAACCCCCCTGGCAAACCTCTTCTCTGTTTGATTTCTGGTCTCAGTCAAAGAGGATCTCAGCAAAGGACGCCCTGGCTCACCCATACCTGGACGAAGGCCGCCTGCGTTACCACACCTGCATGTGTAAATGCTGCTTCACCACATCTTCAGGACGCGTCTACACCAGCGACTTCGAGCCCATCACCAACCTCAAGTTTGACGACAGCTTTGAAAAGAACTTGAGCTCTGTGAGACAGGTCAAAGGTACGTTGACCTGCCACTGTCTCAAGTTCCAAATATAGTCACCTACTCAATTCCCTCTATTTTTTCAGTCAGCAGAAACAAATACGAATGAGTCAGGACTGAGAGTCAGTCTGCATGACCTCTGACCTCCAACTTCCAAGGTTCCCTGTGACTTGATTTTGTCAGACTCAACACAACTCTGGAGTTTTCAAAATAAAATGCCAGAGAGTTCTTTTTTTTTATTGGCTCAAGGAAACGCTACCTTTAACCCCTAAGCCTCCATGTGGATGTGGGAATCTGGTTGTAGTTCAGAGAGACTGTGATGTGTCTGTTTATCCAGAAATCATCCATCAGTTCATCCTGGAGCAGCAGAAGGGAAGTCGAGTGCCGCTCTGCATCAACCCTCAGTCTGCTGCCTTCAAAAGCTTTATCAGGTAGTGTGTGTGTGTCCGTGTCCCCAGCATGAGTTGGACATCAAGTTGCAGCTAGGCTCGTGATTTTTAGCCTTTGTGCCTAGCTAGGCTAACATGAATGAGCCTTGAACTGCTGCTGTCCTCAGTGATGTCAGAATGCCGTTACCCAAGTAACCAGTGTGTGACTGTAACGTTCTTTCGCCTGTCAAACAGTTCCACGGTTGCTCAGCCCTCCGAGATGCCTCCATCTCCGCTGGTGTGGGAGTAGTTGCGGCGACAACTTGTCATCTCTAACCGATGAGCTGCTGAGGCAGGAACAGGAGCTTCCCCAACACCTTCTGATGAGCGTAGCGTTTCACTGGAGAGCAGGACTGTCAGGTCTGTGAGGAAGTCCGCCAGGAACTGCTTCAGACTGAGAGGGTTTGGTCCAAACCCACCAATATTTGATGTCTGAAACAAACCCATCAGTCCTGCAGGTAGATTAGATTAACAATTACAAAATGTTTCATATGTTGAATAATACAAATAAAAAAGATGTCTATTTTAAAATTTCTCTAATCAAATACATTCATTTCCCTGCAGAGACATTAGGCTGCTCTGATTCACTTCGTTTGTTCAACACAACTTCTTCAGACAATCGATGTGTTAAAGTAAACGTTTTCATACTTTACAAAAAGTATTTGACCTTATTAAAAGTGCCCACCCCCCCGCCCCCCCCCGGCACCCCCCAGCCCCCCCCGGCACGCATGCACACACACTGATGTAACAGCTTGTTTGCCAAAGATGAGGAGCCTCATGTATAAATGATTATGATTCATTTAAAAGTGCACCCAACCCAACCCACCCAAAACTTTTGGCCAAAATGATGTCTTTGTGCGAAGTTGGCATGTGAACAGGCAAGAATAAGTCATATACGCAAAAGAGGAAGAAGTGAGCACCTGGAGGAACAGAAACCGAAACAGGAAGCGATAGAAATAGTCACCTGAATGTCTCCACCTCTGGAGACAGATGTAAAAGTTGATGTAAAAGTTGATGATGTCGGCCTCCTGAGACATTATACCATTTAATGACTAATTACAACCAAATATGTAATGTCGGGTTGGGGGGGTGCTATCTTATGGCCTACACTGTAGCCGATCAACAGTCATTGGGATATACATTGGCTCTAGACTGGTAAACATGCTAATACTAACATTAGCTATGTAGCAACAGCAGCAGCAGCAGTGAATGAATCAGATATGACATTATGAGCATGATGACAAGACTCAGACCTTCATCAGGTTCACATTCTTCTCCACCTGCTCAGGTGAGCCCCACTCAGAGAAAAGTGGGTCTTTTAACTGCGAACCACTTCCTGTCTGAACTCTGAACCTGCCTGGGGGGGTTCCAGATCCTCAGAAACAAGCTTGTGTGAAGCGTTGTGATACTAAAATACAAACCTCCAATCACAGACATCTGACAGCTGTTCTCAAACACACACACACACACACACACACATACACCTCTACACTGTCTCCAGAGAAGAAGCTTTGAAGTAAATAATTTAATATATTTTTTAGAGTTGTTTTCTATTCGGTCCTGGGTGTGTTAGTTGTTAGCATGCAACCTCCTCTCTGCTGAGTGTGAAATGTACATATGTGACATAGAATCAGACCCCCTAACTCCACCACCATATAGAAATGAATGAACCTGCACAGTTATGAGACTGTGAGGTTGATTTTTATTTTTCAAATTTTAAGACAAATGTATATATTTTCCTGTTGTTTTTTTTTTTTGTTTTTTTTTTTTTTTTGTTTGTTTGTTTTTTTTACCTGCAGCAGGACATAGGGGGGTGACAGGACATGGCTGTGTGTACAGCAGACTTCCTGTTTCATCACAGCAACACTGAGTGAACATGTGACTGATTCAGTGTTGGTCTCTACCTCCAGGCTCAGTTCACTCCACACTTTCTGCTTCATGGGGGGATGAATGTCCATCCAAACTTTTATACTGAGATGATGAGACATAAACTGCCCTCACCCCACCACCCTGGCCTCCCCCAACCCCACCTCAGATGTTTGTATCAAAGCCATGGTTTCTGACTGTTCTTCACCTTGATAGAATGGGGCCAAAGGGTGGGGGGCACTGCATCCAGCACAGTGTGTTCAAAGCTCTGTCGACGATTCCATAAAAGTTCAGTACCAGGTTTATTACTGGTCCTGATCGACCTGAGAACCAGGTCTGATCCAGGTCTGACATGGTTTCAGTCAGAACCAGGACTTGTTTCATATAACTCTTTTCCAGCTTAAAACAACAGACACACAACAGTGCAAAACGTCAGAAAATCTGTCATCTGATGTCTGAGTCATTTTAGTTTAGGATTATTAATGATTGATTAGTACAACCTCCTGTGTGAACTGACCTTTGAACTCAAGTCTGTGAGTAAAAATGGAGACTGAAAATGTTTATTATAATCTATAATTCAGAATGCAGTTGTGAGGCTGTAGTGGTGTAACCTGTGTTAAGTTAATTCAACACAACACAGGTCAGGGTTAATTGTGCTCATGTGTGACTGTTGTGTTTGGTATGTGAATGATTGTGTCTGAGTGGTGTCGCGTGGTAGTTGTGACAATTCTCATACACAACAGTGTTGTATCTCATTCATCACCAGACGTGTGGAGACTGAATCTTCTCAGGAAAAAAACACAGTGGTCAGTGCCACCCCCACCCCCACCCCCCCCCCCCCCCCCCCCCCCACACACACACACACACACACACACACACACACACACACACACACACACACCCACCCAGTGTAGATAATATAGTTACCTCTTTGTTGATTTTGTGTTGGATGAAGAATTGATGCACATTTGAAGAACAACAGCTGTCAGTTTGTGTGAGACTAACAACTTGACAACCACTGGACTCTGGTTCACACTGTTTGTATATTTAATGTAATTTGAATAAACATTGTAGAGAACACACATGTATCTATGAGCAGCTCAGCTGGAGGTCGGAGGTCAAGCTGATGCACCATCTGAAGGTTCCAGTGATTACACATTAAATGTGACATTTAAACATCCATGTTGTCCGTCCTTCTTTTTCTCACTGAGGAAGACTCAGCTCAACCTTCATTTCCAGGAGAAAAAGCTGTTTACTCTCTGACCCCCGAGGAAGGACCATTGGGGTCACAGAATCAATACATGACATCAGGTAGTTTAAGTTGGTCATATGTACATTACCTGTTTCTGTTTCGTCGTAACTTTTGTGAATATATATTTCTTTTTGTATGCAGAGCTACTTAAAATTTCATGATGCTGCACATAATGACAAAGAATAAAGAATTCCTGATTCTTGATATTAAACAAAAGTTCACCTGCATCATCATTTGACAGAGTAAATACATGGTTTACAAAATGTGTTTGTATATAAACTATAAATATTATACCACAACTCTTCACCTTAATATTTGTAATTAATTCTTGGTCCACAGATGTCCTGGCCCTGGGGAGCTGTGTTTCCTCCTCTTCCTCACAGGAAGGCGTGTGACAACTGATAGACCAACAGTAAAGCACCAGTCAGGTTATCTTCATTACTGCCATGTCTCACACATTTCTACACCTCTACAGCCCTTTACACCACCCTTCATTCTTTCACTCCTTCACTGGTTCACTGTGAAGTCAAAGTGCTGTCACATGATGAGAAGAACTAAATTTAGTGTGTTTCAGTGGCATGGGGCAGGTGCACAGGTGTTAATTTCAATGTGACTGCACTCAGTCACCTGACAGGTGAGGAGGAGTACACAAAAGTACACAGTCTCACCAACTAGTTTTTACGCAAAACAGATCTCGGCCTGAGTGTGTAGCTCGACCAGCCAGGTGACTCGTGTCAGATGACCTGACTACGAACTCAACTGACTGTACAGAAGCAGTTTCAGGATCTAACCTGTAAGATTAACAGGTTATATGAGAAGTAGACAGAGCTTGTGTCTCTGACCTGAGCAGACACTGATGGACATGTTGGAAGAGCTTTCTTTTGGTCGATGCTGCAGAGTGTGGCAGTCTGCGTCCTATGGTCCCTCATGGTGCCAACGTGATGGAACAGCAGGGGAGAAATTTCTAGCTGCAAGATACCAAAGACAGGTTTGAAAGCAACCCAGTAGCCGGACACAATCATACTGATCTGACTTACCACCCTGAAGAAGTCTCTTCCTGCTACAGATATGGAGGTGAGGACAACTGTGTCCCCACTTTCTCTGATCCTCTGGACAACATCCTCATGCTCCATGGACTCGACAGGTTCCCCATTGACAGCCAGCAGCAAGTCTCCGTCCTCCATCCCAGCCCCCTCAGCTGGACTTCCCATGTCCACATCCCTCAGTACATGAACTGGGTCACAAGAACAAGTTCACACCAGATCAGCTGACATTTGTAGCTAATGACTCTCCACAGTCTGATGTCCACCGTCCCCACAGGAAGAATCCATGTCCCATAACAGAGATCTCCATGTTAATACATCTTCAGTGAACAATAATGTTTGACCCTGAAGCTTCACATGAGCCACACTGTTGATTTCTACCATACAGTACCCAGACAGGTGTGTCTTCCATCTGTCTCTCAGTGTATCCTTAGCCTCCTCACCTGTCCATGGTGAGCCTGCTGTCCTCTCCTGTCTAAGCAGGAAGCCGTATCCATCTTGTCCCTTCTCCAGGTGCATGGTTTTGGCTGTATGGGGGAGGCTGCGACATTCTGCCACCAGGGGCAGGATGGGCATCTTCCTCCTGATGTAGGAGGCCTCACTTTCAGCATCAGTGACAAGCACAGTCACAGAGTTCCCGCCCCTTTTAACCTGAGAATCAGACAAACAGTCAGTGATGTTTCAGTACAACGTGCAGTGGCTGAGGATAATTGAGGAGACGTACAGTCCTACTGAGGGCAGCAGGAGACAGCGCCGACGCCATGACTCCATTGATCCAGATCAGTCTGTCGCCGGTGCAAACACCAGCTCTCTCTGCTGGACCATCAGCCACTGTGCTCACCACGTACCTGCCCTTCTCACCTGAGGACACACCCACACTGCTGACATCTTCACCAACATCAATTTTATCATGTGATTATCTTCATCCTCATAATCGCATCAAAAATTCGCATCAGCATCAATTTAGTCGTCAGCATCATCATAAACACTGTACCGTCCACCAAGACAACCCTCATCCCCAGGCCGCTCTCTGGGTGCCTGCTGATGTGGCACAGTCGGGGTCTGGACCAGCCGTCCCCTTTGGAGTCCTTCGCCAGATTCCTTAGGTCAACAGCTGCAGACACAGCCTGAGGGACACATCAGCAAGAGGACGGACTCAGTGGAGCATCATCATCATTATGATGAAGATACTGCTTACAGCTCATCTTGTGACTGTCACCAAACTCTGCTGCTCCAGCTGTGGATCATGTTAGCCAGTATGTGTGTGTGCTGTCATCTTCACACAGACCTGTTCATACTGTGTTCTCCTCAGCACCAGGAGGAACAGATGAAGACCACATGACTGGATCGTCCTCACCACCTGGTTAGTAGAGAGAGAGAGAGAGAAAGTCAGGCTCACACTGATCTCTTTTATTCCTAATTCTAACCCAGCAGCAGGGGTCGGTGATGGATCCAGATCCTGACAGTTGACATCTGATTTTCACCTTCATCTTGACTTTTACTATTCATCATCTTTTTTTTTTTTTAAATCTGTTTCATGATGTTTCTATTTCTATTAGGCATAGTGACCTCTGAGACCTAATTTTACAGATAACCCCCTGGTGGTGACCCATCATCGGAGATTCCAGTCCAAAAGATGACGTGATGTTTCTATCAGCCCCTATATCTAATCAATCAACTCTTAGATCAAGGATGAGACAGACATTTCCCATCATGCACTGGAGTCATGACGCACTGGTACAATTGAGAGGAACAGTCATGCAGTCACCCAAACAGGACGTTTTCTGTCCCTGTGGACAGATGGGTGAATCCTGGTGAAAGGTCAGAGGTCACCAGGGCTACTCCATGAGCATCAGTGGACCACTGGACAGGTGAACTGTTCACTGACCCCGTAGAAGTCTGTGTTGCCAACGTAGTCCTCATTAACCTCCAGGACCCGATCTCCGTGTCGGAGGCCGCCATATTCCGCTGGACTCCACGGGTCCAGGTCTCCAACCTCTGGGCTGCCACCACTTGGGTCCTTACGCAGACTGAAGCCAAAGGTCTGACCCTCCAAACGACTAATTTGGCACAATCTGGGCCCCAGGTCCAGATCCTGGTCTGCACAGGGGAGCCAGGGGGGTTAGAGTGTGTGTGCATGTGTGTGTGTGTGTGTGTGTGTGTGTGTGTGTGTGTGTGTGTGTGTGTGCATGCGTGCATGTGTCACCGGGATCCTCTGTGATGACCAGAGCTGGATTATCGATTCCTTCCTTTGGATTGAAGGTAAAACTGAAGGATCACAAACAGAATCAGAATCTTGATCAGGTCTGATTCTATGTTTCTAAAGGACCAAATTTGTTTTGTTTTTTTTGGTTTTTTTTGATGGGGGTCAGTTTCATGGTCCAGCTCAGAGACTGAGACCATGTTTCAGTTTGAACATTAGCTTCACTGATGAGTAAGAGACACAAGATGAAGTCAAACTCACCGTGGAAATGCCATCACATCCTGAGTACCTGGGGACATAAGGGGCCGGTCATCAGTGCCAGTTCAAGCAATCGATCAATCAATCAATTAGACAGTTTCAATATTCAGACTCCTATTATGTTTTTTAATGTGGCCCTGAAAATCAAGTATGGAGGAAATTATGTCACACTGATATTCATATGTTGCCTGGGGAAACAGTGATTTAGTTGATGATAATGTTGTCTTTCCATTTGAGAAATGAGGCTTAGAGGAAGAAGATCAGGAAAGTCAGAAGATTATATTCACAAGGAAGCTCATTAACATACTGTGACCTCTTCAGGAACTAGGTCCTCTGGTACAGATAAACCAAGAGCAGACCCGGACCCTGAGTCCTGACTCCAGGTCTTTCTGACTCTTAGTCTTATGTTCCCTGGATGCCTCAAACAGATAAACAACAGCTTCGGAGTCACCCCCAAATTCCACCAGATGCGGAACGGCTGCGGCTCCGCTCCGGCCCGGCGGTGGAGCAGATAAGTTTCAACTCTAATCAGCGTGCTTGCTTCCAGCTCCGGCATCCGGCAGCCCTCCGCAGCAGATCTACTTTTGCCGGAGCACGGCGCAAAAATTTCTCACAGAGCAGGTCGCGCGGAACGGAAAATCGTGCACAGACACAAAATAAAACATCCGGTGTATCTTCAAAATAAAATACCCCGTTTTCACGGCGGATTGTATTTAACACTTTGATGACGTCATAACGGGTGGAGACAGACCTGAAGTCAACAGGTCAGAGGTTTTCAGGCGTCATTTCACCCCGTTGACACCATGGACCAAGAGATGCTCATTCTGTAGAATAATCAGAACTAGAAAAATTCCTTGGCAGAAATTTTGAGAGTGACTCGGGGCGCTGCTGCTGCCGGGACGTCGACTGGGCAGATGTACAGATATACTGAACCGCGTATAACTGCGTACCAGAACGCACGCGTCAAACCGGTCAGACCGAGGCGTTGGGAACTGACGAAGCCCTTTGGATAGTCCTGAGTTCAGTTGCTTTCCATTCAGCTGTTGGACGGATGTGACTGTGATTTGTTTGAATGAGAATATACACAGACAGGCATATGTCTTTAGACACGCAACTATTTCTTTGAGACATCTATTTGGCACATGCACCCTGTGACACTATTGTAAAAACTGACAAATGCTGTCTATCTGTTGTGTGTCTGTGTGTGTCAGCTGTGTTTCTGTTTGTCTCATTATGTGCTTGCTGTGTGCGTGTGCATATTTTTCCTGTGTGTGAGTACGTCTGTCTCTGTGTGTGTTCTGCAGGTTACCAAAATTGTCAGTAGTAACAGTTGATCTGCTGCTCTCATATCAGATGAGTCAGGGATGAGTACATGGATTTGTCTTTCGGAAAAGAAATCCTTCAAATTGATGGCCATAGTCAGTGTTCGTCAGCTGTGTGTTTGTGCGTCTGTTTCTGTGTGTGTGTGTGTGCATGTGTTTATGTGTGTGTCAGCTGTTTGCGTACCCCTTTGGGTTTGTCTGTGTATGTGTTTCTAAGTATAATTGTTCCTATGAACAGAAAAGTATATGACTGTCTTTCTGTGTATTTGTGTCTGTTTGTGTTTCTGTGTGTGTGAGTGCGTCTGTATATTTGTCTGTGTGAGTCTGTGTCTTTGTATGTCTGTATGTATGTGTATCAGTCTGTGTGTGTCTGTGTGTGTCCTGCAGTCTAACACAAATGTCAGCAGTAACAGCTGATCAGCAGTCTGATGACGTCACTGACTGCAGCTGTGTGTCTGAGCTTGGATTGCATCATCCTTCTCAGAGAGCCCATTAGAAAACAGGTTCATTTCTGTCGGCGAGCCTCTCACTCTGAGGCAATTTGTGACAAAAAGGTAACTCCTATCAGAAAACCGAGCAGACGCTGAGCGCCACAACAAGTTTCTGAAGCTGTGTGTATTTTGGTGTTTCTAGGATGTAAAATGTGGACACGGGAGCGAGTTAAAAACACATGAAAATGTGAACTCCTCTCCTTCCGGCCAGAGAAAAACACATGGGGAGTAATAGGAGAGAGGAGGGGTGAGCATGTCCTTTAGAGGGGCACAGTTCAAATTTGGTTTGTCCGAAAGTTAAAGTAAAGACATATTTTAAGAGAGGACAAGAATCTCTACTACACTGGAGAAAATGAGGCGTGTACCTTAAACTATGTGGCCGTGAGGGCGATTTAAAATACATTTTTAGAGAATCTTCAGCTCACTGACGCACTCTAACTGAAGATTCCTCCACTCTAACACCAACATTCCGTGCAATACACACACATGGGAAACTAAAACTTTCAGCAGAAATGAGGTGAGACGAACATCACGCTTGAACAATCGCTGTTCGGAAAGTATAAAAGATATCAGAAAGATGAAAACACCATTTGAAAGACAATAAGTTTTCCTCCATTTTGATGGTAAATGGACGGTGTAGCTGGATGTATGCCAAAGTATGAGAGGTTTGAAAAAGGTGAAGATTTTCACCTTCTCTGATAGGAAATGAATGGAGTTTTTTGGCCACGTTTTCGCCGTTTACGGCGCCAAAATATCGCATTCTACCCAGAAAACAGAGCACAGCGATCCCAAACAGGCCCCACATGATGGGCTTTGGTCCGGGGGGGTGAACCCTAACCCTCAAAGCCCTCCGACAAGAAGCGAATCAAAATTCTTACGGAAGAGGAATAATAAAAACTTTAAAAAGAAGAATAAACGCGCAGGATAACAATAGTGACTCACTAATAATCTATAACCCGCCACATCGTTTTTATAAAGACACCCATAAAGCAGGAGTAATTGCAGCGGCTGATAAATTACTAATTTGGTCCAATAAATGTCTTTTGGATGGACACAATAAACTGAAATGGTTTTGTGGTTCTCTATAGAAACTACAACCGGCTATATCGCGCGATTATGCATGAATTCACGAGATCTCGTGAGCCCCCTCCACTCCCGAAACAGTGCGCAGCACAGACGGATCCGGTGAATGTTGACGGACGGCGGAGGACGGAGCCGTTCCGCATCCAGCGGAATCCGGGTTCAGAGCTCAGGCTGTTCCATCCCTACACACACTGTACAACTACAAGACAACACAACAGATCAAACGAAATCAGATGTCTTCAGGACACAGAGGACAGCAGCAGGCTGAGAGTCACCTACCTCCACATTTCCAGGTGACAACACCAAGCAGCAAGTTTTCATTTGTACAGTCAAGTTAGAGCCATTCTTGTGTTTGTGAAGCAGGAAGTAAAGAGTTTACCTGAAGACGAGCTCATGTCCAGAGTGTGTTTCTGCCCAGACTGAGACGCACAAAGTTCACAGTTCACAGCAAACAGACCATAAAGATTCTGTGGGCAAGTGAGTCCTTCCTGGAAGCAGCAGGGATTAAACATTCACACACTGCAGTGCTGCCTCTCTTTGACGGCGTAGGCACCATGACAGAGGTGTAGTCTCTCTGATCCAGTTTATAATGAATTAGATTAGGTTAAAAATCTATGGCTTCACTCATGATTAAAGTTTTTATATCTCAACACAACATTTCATGTCACAGGTTCCTGGAGCTCATCATGTTCTATATTCAATCATCTCTTCTCACTGTAAGAACCCAAAACAGCCTTTATTTCATACCATTAGACGAGTTGTTCATCAAACAGAATAAAAATATTGTGATGTTCCTGGCCAAAAGGTTGAAGCAAGCACAGACATGTTCAACAGGCACCTGGTTTAAAATCACGTTACCAGAGTTGACCTCATGTTAAATAGTATCACATATTATTCTATTATTGGAGTCAACAATCAGATAAAAATGATAACGCACTGATCACATGTTGCACAGTTTTCAAAGGTTGACTGCTGTTTTCACATGTCTGGCACATCAGTGACTACACAACACAACCACACAGCTCAGTGTGTGCTGCTTTGACCTGACACAGGAAGTCCTCCACCCCTGAGAAGGGTTAATCATCCCATGACTGCATCTATCAACACAGAAGGAGTTACAGACATTCCTGTGATGGTCATACCTCTGTTAGGCTTAGATTTTTGTTCAACACCAGATGTTTGGAGATGATGATCTACTTGCTGTTGTTCACATGAGCAGCAGCCAGCTTGGTGTCTGTGTTCTGAAATGTTTGATGTCACTAAGGCCAAATCTCCTGGTGCAGAGTGTCCTCACTACAAACTGAAATGCACCTGAAGGAACTTGTTAACCTTTGACCGTTTCTCAATTACTTGCTGTATCCCGGTGATGAAGGTGGCACTTCCCTGTCCAGCATCCTCAGAGTCTGTCTGACCCCCTTTTCCACTCGCAGGAAGTGGAGCCTCTTCCAGAGACTCTGCTGCTGTTGTCGGCCCCATTCCAGGTCTCTGAGAAAAACCTGCAGAGGGACAGGGGGAGACTGGGTGAGAGACAGTGGACCCCCATCACCATACAGACCATATTCTACAGCTTCAGGTTCAGGTCTGGCTGATGTTCTGCTCTCATCATCACCATCACCATCATTGTCTGGTGGTTCTTGTGGTTCTCCTGGTACCTCAAGCTGCTGTTGGACTCGTTGGCGGTCCCAGGATCTGGCGTTCTCTCTGATCACTCTGAGGATTGGGTGCCAATCCTCAGAGATCTCTGAGCCTTCAGTGACTGAAGCCAGGACCTTGACCCGCCGACCGCTGCCAACATGGTTCCTGGGAACGCCGCGGACATAGAGGGACTTCTTTCCCACGTCGCTGAGAGCATTCAGATATAAGCTGCAGAGACAGAACCCAAATCAGCACACAGACTCATGGGACACGGGTACATAACAACCATGAAGGGGTTAGGGTTAGGTGTTTTTTTTTGTTTGTTTGTTTGTTTGTTTTTTTTACTTATTTTTCATTTGACAAATATACATACATACATACAAACTCAACAAACACACATAGAGGGGATGTGTATTATATAGAAATTTAAAAGTCTTTTCTTTTTTTATTCCTTCCTCCCTCCCTTTCTTGTTGTATGTATCTCTGTAACTATTCAACACTCAATTATGCATCGTGCCTCCTAGTCAGTCCTCATCTTTGATCCATTAGTCCTAGGTAACACTCTCATCTAATGTTTAAATAATGTACTTTCTTGTTTGTGACACGTTATTTTCTCTTCCTTCTGAAGCCCTGCCCATCTGACCCAGGGTTCTCTAAATGAAGCTTCAGGAAGAGAAGCATCCAGCCTGTGTCCCTGATGATAATAATCATGAAGATGCTCACTGCACAGTGTGAATACTGGGGTGCTCCCTGCAGGCATCCACCAGAGCCAGAGCAGCATTGTCCCCGATGTTGTTATAGGCCACGTTTAACTCCTGGAGCCCAACATGCTGCTGGAGCCTGTCAGCCAGCTGCAGAGCCCCGTGGTCCCCCATTCCAGTGTGCATCAGGGACAGGTGTTTGAGGGTCTGGTTCTCAGGCAAGGCCTCCAGTAGGATACAGACTCCACGATCAAGGAGAGGGTTGTCACACAGTCTGGAGAACACAATGGATTCATGAAAAAATTCTCCTCAGAACAACACGGAAAAGGTGACACTGACAAGGGCCTGGGACCCTTGTTATTATGAAGAGGGGTCCCCAAGCAGGCAGTCCCCTCGGTCATAAGATGGTTAGCTTTAGGTTTCATACTTAAGGGTGCACTGCAGGTCATTTTTGCCTTGGGGCCCTGTGTTGAGTTACTCCAGCCCTGCTGCAGAGGCCCCTGTGTTGAACAGAGCCCCAGAGACTTACTGTAAAGACCTCATGGAGCTCAGAGAATCCAGGAGCAGGTCTCTTAGGATGAGGCAGGACTCAGGACCCAGGCTGTTAAACTGCAGACTGTCAACAACAGACACACAACAAAATCACAAAACACACTGCACACACATGATTAACAAGCAGTTATTTAAGACAGCAGTAATGTTTAATGTGGGAGGGCCCACCTAACAAGCAGAAAAACACATGCTGTGTTGGGGAGACTACAGCTATATTTACACCATTTAAACCTCATGCTCTCACAGCAGATCAGTGAGTCAATCAATGGATTAAATGTTTGTTACCTAAGCTTATCTATTGTACACACATACAGAATCTAACTGTGAGCAGCTTACAACATGAGCGAGGCATCGTGCAGAAAACACATCTGTTAATTGCTTCTTGTGTCTCACTTTAGGTTGTGTGTGTGTCTGAAGGCTGGCCACAAAGTCTTCAGCAGATCTTGAGTCAGTAAACAGGAAGACAAGTCGAGCTCCTCAAGGTGGTAACTACAGAGGAAACACCACAAGTCTGAGAACATCCACTCAGTTAATACTCAATCGTCACACAGAGACACAGAGTCCCTTCAGCTAAAGAACACCTTCTCTGTGTTCACCAGCTTCAACCTCATGGTCTCTTTTACCTTGCAGGGGTGCAGGAGAGCACAGAACTCAGTATGAAACACTTAAGTGACGTCATACGAATGTTTGTGAGGTGGATGGTTCTCATTGACGCCAGAACCTCTGCAGTCAGTCTAGGGTTTTGAAACTCGTACAAGAGCACCAGCAGATCCATCACTTCCTCAGGGGGCTGAGGTTTGTTGAGTTCTAGCAATAAAACAGATATATGGTTTAAATACAGCTCTCTGTCTAAAACTGAACTGAAATGAACCATGTTCAGAAGTATTCTAACATCCTGGACTTCATAATGTGAAAATAACCAGCGTGACGTAAAAAGCATGAAACTACATCTGAATGTGTTTTTTTCTGTGAGGCTGTTCAATTTGGGTTCACTAGACATCACTTTCACTGACAAACTGGGCTCATCACAACAATGATTACTGTGTATTACTTTTCAGAAGAGGTTTGTTCAAATGAGAACAAAGTTTTCAACATGAGAGAGTGAAAGGATTTACCTCTGACCAGGTGCTTCCTGAGGGCATGAGTGATCTGCACCACAGTAGTACTCTGAATGCTGCAGCCAAGTATCTGGAGAAGGACACGGTTCCCATAATGCAACAGTCCACCCATGAAAATGGGATAAAGCTCAAAGGGGTGGCTTTCACTGAGCTGCTGTGGCTGAGGACCATGGACCCCCAGCAGGTTTTGCTCCACCTGGTCTAGGACATCCTCGTTGTAGCTGTCCTCAGTGCGAAACATCTCGGCTGCCATGGTTCTGGCAATGCTGCCTTTGTTGTGGCTGCTGATTTTCTCATACAGTTTTGGGAACAGCTTGATGAGGTTGAACACAGCAAATATTCGCAAGGGAATGAACTTAGAGAGGATGGTGAAGAGGGTGTTGACATCCTCCCCTGCCTGACCAATGGCCACAGAGACCCGCTTGGAGAGCTTCTCCAGAGCAGATTTGTTCTCTCCTAGAACCACATAGAGAGCTGCTAGGTACTCCTGCATGGCCGGGACAGCAAACACATATCGTCGCTCATCATTCTCACTCAGAGATTTGGGTAAATGTTTACCACTTTCTACACAAGGAGCCAGGAAGAAGTCCAGCACATCAGTCTGAAACATGGCCAGCTGACGTAATTCCTCGTCTGTCTTGGTCTTCCCTCCAATCCACTGCTCCAGTTCCTTCTCTGAGAATGACGTTCGTTTGTATGTTATACCGTCAAACGCCATTTTACCAACGGTACGGATGACATAAAGCATCAGAGAATTGTTATGTCCTTGAATGGGCACACTTGTCCCTGTTCCAAGCACCTCACCTCCAAAATTAAGCCTGAGGAAACTTGTATAAATTCCAGTCAGAGTGCGAATGGGTGCCTTCGCGTCAGTGAAATGGAGGAAGTGTAAGGTAGCACAAGTGAGCCAGCAATAGGAGGGCAGGAAGCAGGCTGCAGCCAGTTGGCTTTCTCTCTGTAGGTTAAGGTAAAGCAGCTCTATAAGAGCCTGGGCCTCATGGTCACGTGCAGCCTTGCCACTCTGCTGCAGGAGGCGGCTAGTGAAGTAAGCCCGCTGGCGGTCTGGGTCATTGAAACCACAAATCTGTGCGTAGCGATTTACATACTTTTGAGGAATACGGTCCATAGCCGACAGTCTGGTCGTAACCAAGATACTGGCCTGGAAAAACAGAAGACAACTTCCTAACCAATCTCAAACACTGTCACATCATCACAATTATGAAGGCTACAATGCCCATCAACAAGTGTTCAGTCAGGCCCAACAATAAAAATAACTTTCAGTGTTTATTATTTCATTATTCATTACTTCATTAGCACATTAGCCCATTATTATTACTGTACACAACTATCAAATGTGGGGTTGAGCCCCAACCCTGCTGTAGGATGGGGGATTGTCCTCACCTCAGGCAGGAGGTACTTCCTCAGCAGGTTCACCACCACCACATCTGGAGGGAGTGCCTCACTGGGATCACTGCAGAGCTCCGTGGATCCAATCCGGAAGTCCAGATTCATCTTCTCCATCCCATTGAAGAGGAACAGCACATCCTTGGCCAGGTTTCCCTCCCCACTCAGCAGGGGGTGTTTTTTAAGATGGAGGTATTTCCTGCTTACCAGGTCCCTTAATGAAGACACCCTTTGTGGGAAACATTGGGCAAAAACTCAGTTCTGACAGATTCAGACTTCATCACCTCATCAACACTGTCACTGCATCTTTATTGTCAGTATCCTAATTGAAAATGTGTCTTTATTGATGCCATTTTGACAGCATGTCTTTGTTGACAGTGTTCTCTATTGTCACTTTTTCTTGATTGACACTGTTTTGTCTTTAGTAACACCATTTGTTTTTACATTGTCTTTATTGACAGTGTTCTATAGACACTGCCTTTTGGTGATACACACTTTACTTTATTTCTCAGAGACAAGTCCAAAACTAACCCTATCAAACATGTGACCCTTACTTTGATAGTTGACTGAGATCCTCACAAGAGAAAGGCACCAGTAGCTTGTAGTGGTTCAGAGTGGCTCCACTGCACCAGTCCAGCACCAGCTTGCGAACTACAGTACTTTTCCCAGTTCCCACAGCCCCATACAGCAGCACATTGATCCCTCGGCCCTCAGTCCAGGCTTCAGTGGGCTCAAACAACTGCTCCACAGACACAGAGGGGCTGGAGAGGGACTGGGTTTGCATAGGGGGGCTGAGTCGCCCTGCTCTCTCCTCAGCCTTTCGCTCCACAATCAGCGGATCCACGTGCATGGTCTCTGGGCTGAAGTACCCTCCAAACTGTTTCTCCTCCTGGGGGAGATGGCTGAACCATAGAAACAACTTCCTCTTGTGGATCTGAATGGTATCTACAGAGACAGAAGGTGAACTGGAGCTGCACCAAATCAAAACCTGGTGAAGTAAACATGAGGGATGAATCCTCTGCAGCCACAGATGCTTCAGACACACAACTGCTGCTACTATCTGGTGTTGTTCATCAGTCATTTGTGTGTGGTTGTAGCTGTTTTGACCTGAGCTGTGTACCTGCTTCTGAAGTGGTGGAGCAGAGGGTCCGAAGGTGGGGGCCAGGGGCTGGGGGTTGAGGGCTGAGGGCAGAATGGAGGGAATTGTCCATCATCCTCCATGCTGTGAGCAGCTGACTCAGCGTTCTGTAAGCATATCACAGAAGGATTCAGTTCTAATTGCAGCCTGACAGCATCCAAGTCTCCACTGTCAGTAACCCTAAACCCTAACCCTACCCCTGGTGGGACCTGTTGAGGCTGATCCTGATCGGCTCTGTTTGTTGGATTTTGGGATTAGGGCAGTGATTCCCAAAACTTTTTGGTCATTCCAAAAATTTTGGTCATATTTTCACACTTTGGTTCAGGTTATGTTTTTCTCCAGGTCTCAGATCTAATATTCTGTTCATTCAGGCTACATGTTGGCTGTTAATGAGGACTTTGCTTTTGGGGTATTTTGTTTTGAAGGTAGGATCTTTGGTATTAAAAAAGATATTAATTAATTTATTTTCTTCCGCTTATCTGTTTCCAGGTCACAGTGGGTTCTGGAGCCAATCCCAGCTCACTCTGGGCAAGGGGCGGGATCACCCTGGACATCCAGGATGTCTTTGGAGGCCTGAGGCCTGGAACCAAACCAGGACCTTCAGAGATAACCACTGTGACACTGTGCTGCCTAATAAAGATATGAAAAGGAACATTTCCTCCTGATTGTCGCCCCACCAGTCATGTCTCTATTCTCCACCAGAAAGTGCAGCACACTGTAAGATTTGAAGTGGTTCCTTACAAAATTAAAGAGACATCCAAATCCAAATGGAGCAGTTTCTTTACTTTTGGTTGACCCGTGGTGAGAACAATCCCTGAACAGAACTTCTTCTGGGGATTAAAAAAAGAATTTCTGTCTCTTATTGACCAGGTGCTGGTCCACCGCCTAAGATCTCACCATTTGATGAACTCAGGCGAGCAGACTCAGATGGAACACCTGATAAAAGCAGAGTCCACCACAACAGGTATGCTGCCCCTGCAGCCACACCCAGAAGGTGTCACATGACATTAGCATGACCCAGCCCTAACCCATTCAGGTGAGTCCCGTCAGTCAGGGACACCTGAGCTCAGAAGGTCCGTCACTAACCTGTGACGTGAGCTCATCATCTGCTGCATGTCTTTCCTGTGAAGACCAGTCACACCAGGACGGACCTTGAACCTGGACTTAAACACAGAACTGGATTTAGACACAGAACCTGGACTGTCCGACGTTCAGGGTCATGGAGATTTTTGCCATGATCCTGCAGAGGTTGGAACTGTTGGGCTGAGTCCCGTTGGATCATCACTCCAGAACCAGTAACACTGGTCTTACCGTGTGTCAGTGAGGTGGATTCAGTGGTCACAACGGGTCCCGATCCTGGTCTCTTTATACCCGACCTTAAAACGTTAGATCTGCTGAATATCCGTCCTGCTGTGTTCCGCATAAGAGCCAGGAACCTCCAGGGCGCCTCTTTCAAAATAAAAGTCTCGAGGTTTGCGGGCTCGTTCTCAGAACAGCTGTGTGAGACGTATGTGGTCGTCATCCACAGCTGGAAACAGCTGCTCGTCAGCTAGCTGGTTTTGGTGTCGGAGTGTGTCCGAAATATGAACGACCTTCATAATTATCTTCAATTAATCTGTTAGCCAGTAATCTGGTAATCCAGACAATGTAATTTACATTTTGTCTCCATCTTTGTATGTAACGGGCTCTACGTTCATCTTTTATTTTGATGGATAACTAAAACGGATTTCTTGACTGAAGACGTAAAACAAAGTCAATGTTTTCAGAATAAAATCACCCTCGCTAAAATGTTCACCTGAAACAGCTCAGAAGTGTCATTCAATGAAACCAGTCCCAAGATTTAGAGCAGCTCTTGTTCTCTTTCTCTCTCTCTCTCTCTCTCTCTCACTCACACTCACAGTGCTGCTTCACACCACAGCTGTGTAGAGGTGACCCTTTTATTGTGAAACGGTCATATCGGAAGTTCAGTTTTGTGTTCTGCAGTTTGATCTGGTCCTCGTCGTTCCGGCTTCTCTTCGGCCCGTCCAGCAGAATCTTCATGGCTTCGGAGGAGCTGGCTCGAAAGCTGCAGTCGCGGCTTGCCGCTACGCAGGAGGCTGAGTCCAGGCCGGAGTCCGAGGACGGCTCGCTAACAGCCAAGCCCCGGGAGCTCGACGCTGCCTGCGGCGACTCGTCCTCTGAGCTGTCCGCTAAACTGATCCGCAGACTGGACATCAACGAGGGAAACGCCGTCTCTCGACCGACTCGGGTCTTCAATCCCTACACCGAGTTCAAGGAGTTCAGCCGTCGGCAGATCCGGGACATGGAAGCGATGTTCAGACGGTAAGAACCGGATCAGACAGACCTGTTTACCCGGAGAAAGGAGTTCAGGGTCCGGGAGGCTCCTGATGAGATTACGCTGCTACTGCTGACCGGAGACCAACTCTCCTGGTCCGAGTCTGCGGTCTCCAGTCTCTGATAACCAGCCTGTGGTCTTCGGTTCCCGGGGGTGTCTGAACCGCTGACCCAGGGTCCCTCCACCAGAGTTCTGGCCTTACAGACACATCTCGTGTTTTCAGCTCATGGATGCGCAGGACTACTGCATTGGGGACTGAACGGGACAGGGACCTGTCCGCACTGGACCCCCTGGGAGTCTTGAGGATCCATGTTTTGAAAACACGAGATGTGTCCCAACCCCCAACCCTATCTAGGTCCTGGTCCAAAGACTGACCTAAAGACTTCTGGGTCTGCTTTCATTGGTGTGGATTTGAAGCCCAGCTGCTAATTGGCTGCTGACTTCAGGTTTGAAACTGACAGGAAACACATGAGTCCACCTCTGACAGGTTATTTTACAGGTAGTTACTGGTCTCTGGTGGGAAGGGTCCAGTGGAGAGTCAAACCAAGGGTTTTTTTTTTTCTTGCCCTTGGAATGCTCTCCATGACTCCATGATGCAGAAAGTGAAGTGTCCATGAAGTGTGATTGGTCAGTTGAACAAAGCTGATGAGTGTGTGAGTGTGAGTTTGAGGGTGTCGGGTTAAAGGTTCAGACTGAGTCCTGCCATTAATTCATTATGATGATGATGAAGATGATGATGATGAGTACAAAGGAGCAACCAGCTGATACACAAAAGCTTCTAGGAGTACTCCCGCTCTTAGACTGTGGTGTTCCCATGGTGATAATAGCTGGACCGGCTCCTGACTGACCTCCAGGATCTTTAACTTCACGTTGACGCTTAAGGTTGTAGATGCAGGCATCTCATTATTGACGTGTGCAATCTCTTGTCCAAACACAAACTGAGACATGTTTTTATTCTTCCTCATCTTCCTGCATAAGGACCAGGAGGCCGAGGACCACATTGTGGTACGGTCCAGTGGATTGGTCTGCTTAGATCTGTGGAGGCACGTGATCAGATCGGGTCACATGGTGTGTCATCATCGTCATCATCATCATCATCATTGTTGTCATCACAGCACATGGATGTATGTGTTCCAGACCAGGTCCTGGCTGGTTTTCCGTGGATTGGACTCTAGCACCTCTGAGTTACTGTATCTGTGTGGCTATAGGACATATGATGACCATATGAGGATGGGGTGCTGGACCTGACACTGTGCGGTCTGTGGTTTGCAGGTACGACACTGGGAAGGACGGCTTCATCGACCTGATGGAGCTGAAGCTGATGATGGAGAAGCTGGGAGCTCCACAGACCCACCTGGGTCTCAAGAACATGATCCGAGAGGTGGACGAGGATTTTGATGGCAAACTGAGCTTTAGAGAGGTGAGATCTCACAGGGGTCCTGATTCTGGTCCTGGTCCTCCTTTCACACACATAAAGAGCTCTGTAACACAATCGCCCCCATCATAGACCATAGTGGCTGCCATAGGGATAAACATAGGGATCCCGTTCACTCTACAGAAGGACTCCTGATCCAATAGTTGTCTTTCCTCCAGTTCCTGCTGATCTTCCGTAGAGCAGCAGCTGGAGAGCTGCAGGAGGAGAGTGGGCTCATGGCTCTGGCCCGGCTGTCGGAGATCAATGTTTCAACAGAGGGGGTCCTAGGGGCCAAGGACTTCTTCGAGGCCAAGGTAAACCACCCTTACTTCGGTCTCTTTGGGTTCAGGTCTAGGCCCTGCATATGGATTCTCCCTGATATCTGGGTTAGTTTCAGGTTCAGATCCAGATCTTGGTACTCCACCTGGACCTGTGGTCAGTGCTGATGGAGGGGACTGATGTTCTTGTGTTCCAGGTGCAGGCACTTTCTGTGGGCAGCAGATTTGAAGCCGAGATCAGAGAGGAGAAGGAGGAGCGTAAAAGGCAGGATGTGGAGAAGAAGCAGAGACAAGCAGCATTCAAGCAGCTGCAGTCCACATTCTGCTCCTGATCCCCCACAGGAGCCAGGTCCAAGTCCAGACCTGTTTTCCTGAGCTCCACACCCCAACTGTCACCACATAGATGCTTCAGCCCAGTGTCTCCACCTTAGTCCCACTCCAAGAGAGTCGCCACCAGGACTTGTGTGTCTATGGATGTGTTGTTTCTGTGTCCACCTTGTTCAGGTAAAGTCATCCTGTGAGTTTAATTTTAAAGTTTGGTCATCTATTTCCCCCTCACATTGTTGCCATGGTGACACCTACAACCTGTTGCAGAAACAGTGCAGTGACACATCACCTGCCTCTGACTCACTGAAGACGCCACAGCACCAGTTCAGCCTATGACTTGTTCTTTTGAACTTGTCCAGGAAGAGGAACTAACAGACATGACAGACTGTGATGTTAGCCACTAGCTTAGCATAAAGAGTACAAACAGGGTTGCATCTTTATTCATGTTCAGATTAAATAAATTTCCACAAATCAGGTGCAGGTGAACAGAGGCAGAACAGCTACTGCCAGCTGTTATGCTAAGGTAATGGCTAAACAGGCTGTAGCTTTGAACACAGATCTGAGACTGAAACCATTTCATAAAGTAAAGGCTCCATACTGAGTCTGAACCAGATCCATGTCAGTAAGAACACATGGTTCTGGTCCAACATATCAGTCATGGTTAGCTAGTCTTTCAGAGGAAGAGGATGTCAGTCTCACATAACCACAGACCAAACTAGACCCAGAGTAGGGACCAAACAAGTCCACAATCAGAGTAGGGATTCTGACAGACTGAGAGTCTTCTGCTGTCGTTCATGTTTTGTCTCCTCTGTGTGTCACCTGCGACCATGTTTTTCAGTTCAGCATGATCCCTAGTCGCAAGAAGAAATGACTGTAGGTACCACAGACCATCTGCGTCCAGGAAACAGATGTATTTTTTCATGAATAAATAAATATGAATAAGATAATATAGATAATATAGTTTTAGCAGAGCTTATAAATTGCCAAACTTAAAAGGTCAGTGAATTCTATTTTTGAGCTCCTGTAATTCACTTCCTGTCACACACAAAAAAGAGAATGAGCCATGTCAACTAAAATAAATGGCAAATAAGTACAGCATTGGTCTCATCACTTCTCTCCCAGCATGCATCAGGTCAGAGTGGTGACCCAGATGAGTTAGCTGTTCAACAGATGTTGAAAAAGTGTAAACTGTCAGCTCAGTGCCGTCTTCAGGTAATCTGTTTGGATCTTGATCAAGATTTGAGTTTGATGTTCAACAGTCTTTGCGAGTGGACAAGCCAAAAAGTTGAGGCTTGTTTTGTTTTACATATGTGTTTCTCAATTCAGACAGCAGGGGCAGCAATGCTAAGTAAGAGAAGGAGCGTTCATCCAATCACAGCACTGGGTTCAGTTCAATTAACAGCTACCATCAGGTTGGGGGTGAGGCTTTAGTTCCTGAATTGAATAAATGTGACAAATTAGACAATTTCAGGCTCAATATATGCTATTTTTTTCAGCCTTCCTAGCCTTATCAGATAGAACAGCTTGAAGAGTAACAGGAAAATGGAGGGAGGGAGAGAGAGAGAGGGGAATGACATGCAGCAAATTACACTGAACCAAAGCAATATCTCCAACAAGGACCTTGTATACTCCTGTTTATGGGGGGCATGCTCTACCGATTACACCACTGCACCCCATATTCTGAATTTCAGTTATCATAACACTAACAATGTGACACCATAGGAGAAATTTGCATTAAAAATGAAAACATATTAACATATCAGAATACATTTTTATAAATATAATTGATCAGGTAAAATCTAGTCAAATTTATAAATATGGCTCCAAATCCTAACAAAGTTAGAGCAAGGCTTCATCATCAAGAGACCCAACAGATCCCTCCAAGAGACAACAGGAGACAGTGGAGGGAACAACTTCTTTAAGAGGCAGAAACGGGCTCAGGGAGGGGGATATCTGTCTCTAAACTAACAACTAAAAGAAATAGGATAATTAAACCTTAAATTGTTAACTGTAGTCTTTGTCAGTCAGAGGGTTAGGGTTAGGGTTAAAGCTGCCACAGAGTCCCCCTGGGAGATACTGGGAGTTGATTCCACAAAAGAGGAGCCTGATAGCTCAAAGATCTGCCTCCTGATTTACTCTTGGAGACTTGAGGAACCAAAACTAACCCTCCATCCAGAGAGCGAAATGCCTGTCAGTAACATTTATCTGATTGTCACCATGCTGTAATTCAGTTGAAGTGTCCTGCTGACCCAAATTATATGTTTGAATCAACATAAAATTTGTGACCATATGTTACACGTTACGTGCCGCCTTTGCAAAATGTGTTGTTTGTTTTTGCCATAACAACAATGGTCGCTAACCGTTTAAGTGTGGAGAAATTTAAGGAGCCAGAGGTACGCACGGATGAGAACAGTTCGTAAATGCACATCCAGCAATTCATTTTCTCTGTTCATTTACATTACAAGTGTGCCTCAAAATTATATTTGCGAAGCAGAGCTTGTGCATTTGTGAGTCCAAAATACAACTACAAAACAAAGCATGTGCATTTGTGAAAAGCCCCGCGAGAGTTCATTCATTATGAGACTGTTCTGAGTCCATATAAGCTCTTCAAACAAGCCTTTCTTCTGCAGAGGGTCACAGAAATGGTTTGCAACTGCTTTTTCAAGAATTTTGGAAACGAAAGGTGAGATATGAATCCATCATCAGCCCAAACATCTGGATCAAGATTAGGTCTTTTGAGGAGAGGTTTAATAACAGCAGTCTTGAAAGTCTGTGCAATATAACCAAGCGATAAACTGACATTGATCAGATCCGGAATATACATGTTAATTCATGGAACACATCTGATGGTGATCGCTTTGATCATTTACTACAAACACTGTCTGCATGTAACCATGTCCAGCCGGACAGTGTCTGCTCACTGTGGTAACTGAAAGAACGGTCCTCACCTGGAGCTTGTTTAGAAAATATTTATTTCATGTCATGTACACTGTACAAAGGAAGCAGGTGAGACTCTCATATCTCTTTCTGTCTTCACAATCACATTGAGTGGAGTGTTTCCTGTACTACAGTGATTCTCTTCATACTGAAAATATACAGTGCTAATCCTACTCTCACTAACTGGACAAATTAGACATAATACATTTATTTTTGTTTACAATCGTGTTGTAGGAAACAATTTTTCAGAAAGAAAGTCTTGATCAGCAGTCACTACAGAGCCGTCAGGTCAATCTAATATCAGTTGTGTTTGCCATCAGTTGTTGTGCCATAAACTTCAGTTCATCAAAATCCAAAATGCCCTTTGATATGGAAGACAGCAGAGTCTCCATCATGAGGACATTTCTCTTTGGCTGCCCATCAGCCTTAGTTTGCTTAATTTTTGCACTACCTATCAAAGCAGTTAGCACACTACACTAAGATGGTGGTCAAGTACGGGGAGTTTCTGCCCTGTATTTGTCCTCTCTTTAGATTCAGCTACTGTCATTGTGAACATGGCAGCATCAGCATTTATTTTACATTTAGGGCTACTGTCAGTTGTCTGAGTGTGAGTTCCAGCTGACTCAACTGCTGTGTCCCAGTTCAGGGGCCACAGCCAGAGGCGGCTAAACCTGAAGATGGATTGTTTCATATTTGAAAGTTCCTTCAGGTCTGTTTTTCTTTTCTGAAACTGTCCCAGGATTATTGGTGCATCAATAATTTAACGACAGCTCCAAGAGTTGTGAAAAACAAATGAGTGGTGTTATAGGCTTACTAGACAATAGGTGGGAACAGTTGGTGATAGAAAGGGAAAATCCTCAGAATGCATCGTTTCAGTTTGGATTCAGTTTTGGGACTCCTTAGAAACCTTGGCATTCTGAAGAATGTGGCCCCTGAAATGAACACAGTTGGAGAGTGAGACAACGAATAACACACACCTTTAGACGATTATAGTTTCCAAACAATTCGATCCATCATCGTCCATCTTTGCTGGCTCCACCTGAACCACTCAACCTCACGGCCTCTTGCCCTGGGGCACGATTGTGACATCAAGTAGGTGAGTACATTACTTGAACAGAAAACACTAGCACATTTTCTGCATGTGTGAATAGTTTCTAAAACTAAACAGATCAAAATTGATTTGACTGAGGTTAGATTTACAACATACAGATCACTGCTGTCAGGAGCCTCAGGTGCCATACACACACACAATTTTACATATGAAACTGCAAATTAGATGAGTTTAATGAGAGAATGAAGGTTTAGGTTTAGCTGACATTAATGTCAGCAAACTCTGACAGGAGGCTTTATGAGGTTCACTTTTCAGCTACATTTGTCCATTTCACTCAAATCATCTGATCAGTGACGATAATCATTCCTGTGGAGTTAAAGTCCAGCCTGCTGTTTTACCTCAGTGTTTGGCTGCTACCATGTTCACCAGCTGCTTTAAAACAATCAGCTAGGAGTCTGTTTATAAGCCCTGTGTGTAGAGTGAAATATTTTTAAAATACACTTTTAAAATCTTACACAAAAAATAGGCGCAAAGTAACTTTCTGTAAGTGTAACTGTAAGAAAATGGTTATATTACACTTTGGACTTTATCTTTACAGCTCTGGTCCTTGAATTCTTGAGCCTCAATAACTCGGTATAGTTACAGCTGAGGTCTGAACCAGATCAACACTGCAACAGAAGTTGATCTGTAAACTGACATGATTTCAACAGCAGATTTTGGGTGGTAGCCATGTATGGGTTCTGGGCTGTTAGTGCAATGAGACTCTTCTTACCGGAACCCTAACCTAAATAACAAAAATAAAACCCATTTTGTAACAGTACAGTTGTCCACACAGAAGCGGTGCCCCTTGTTGGCCGTACATTTCTAAGTAAGCTACTGTAGGATCAGTAGCTTGGGATTCTGGAGCAGCTCTCAAGACTGGAAGGAGTTTAAATTTGAAATGCTCAAAATTAAATTTGATTTTACCAATTAAAATCAAATATCCAATGAGAGAAATATCTGCCCCATGGTTATTGCCCCAGGCCTGTCAAAACCATTATCACCCAGAAATCCTGGCCTTCTCAGACCTCAACCTCTTTACTCCATGCGGTCGCTGCCGTCTCCGTTGATCTGCACCACACAGTCCTTGTTCAAAGGCTCCTTAGAATGAGCCGTTTCAAAGTGCTGAGTGCTCACCATGTACCTCCCCCGAGCATCCAGCCCCAGAGCTGGGATAAAGCGACGGTCAAACTGGATTTCTTGCCGCAGGTAGGAGGTCCTCTTCTGACAGAAGTCACCAGTTCCCTCTTGCAGAGCTGACAGAAAGACCACAAGCTCAAAGTGGTTGGACATGCCCTCACACAGAGCAGGGTGGAGTGGGCTCTGCTGATCCAAGGGATGGTAAAAGGTGAGTGGGAAGATGAAAAAGGGACAGGGCTGCTGGCCCAGATTATCCAGGTAGAAGTCCAGAGAAGTCTGGTGGAGGGCCTGCCCCTCGTGTTCTTCATAGAGCACTGCACTCACCTTTACGTCCACCAGAGGTCGCTGCAGGAGGTTAGTGGCTCGAAACATTAGGCAGGTTTGGCCTTGGTGCTGGCCCACTACTGCCTGTGGGCTGAACTGGATGGCGCCTGCTCGTTTCTGTGGACGAGCAATCTTGGCTACAAAAGCACCTGACAGAAGACAGTGAGACATCAATGACCTGCTTAAAATTTTAAATATAATGTATTGTTAAGAATTATATATAGCGAGATCTATACATATATACACAAGTACAAGAACTAACAATTGGTGACTTTCTGAAATTGAGAAACAACAAAGAAGAACTTTTCTGTCCCACAGTGAAACAGTGTCTGTAGAACAAGGGGGAGCCCACTCTTTCCTTTAGATTCCTGGTTTATTTTCAACCTAGAAAATGTCTAATTAGTAAATCTGGTTGTTACCAGCCAAAAATTGCATTCATCCCATGTGCTGGATCCCTTTCAGTGAAAACCTGGACCAAAACCTAAACTCCAGTTGGTTCAACTCAAACCCGATTAAGGCCCAATCCCAAAATGACCCCTCCCCCTCCACCATGTCACTACCAAAAGTCACTCCAAATCCAGTTTCATCTGAGGGCTGGTAAAATGAAGGTGGAGGGAATAAACAGGTTGGGATGCCCTTTACACTCTGTCACAACCAGGAAGTAGCCGTTACAATGGCAACCAATAGATACCCTGCTCTGACTTATATATGTCTGTCACATATATATGTCTCTATATGTCACATAGATGTGTTTCACCAGTTTAGGTTGTATAAAAGTCCAAGTACTAGTTTGTTCAGTTGTGTTAATATATGTTTTAAAACACCACACATTTTCAAGTTTTGTAGGTGTGGACTTGGGTTTTATCTTCCTCCGTTCTCCTGTTCCTGCCTTGAAGGCAGTAAATCTGCAAAATGACCATCTGAGGGTTTACAGCCGTAAATGTGGTGGATTTTATGGAAGAGGATTTAGTTTGGCAATAGGGCCTACCACTGAAAGGATATATCCTTTTATGCTTAGGTCTGATGTTGTGACATCACAGAGGTCAGAGCTTAGATTCCAGTCTCATCTAAAGGAGAACTGTCTGTCTCTCCGTGAAAATGTAATACCACAGTCAATCAGCAGATGTCTCACTGTCTGCAGAAGCTCAAACACTAACCTCTATTACCTCTGTTCACAGTGATCTGGACTTCATAGAGGATACAATGACCCATAATGCAACACTCTCTCAATGCATGCTCTCTGAGACGGGGCTCAGGTACTCAGGTGCAGCACGGTTTGGTGGTGACACCTTTTCAGGACGTACAGGAAGGGAAGCTGCAGCAGCTGTCGGGGGGGTGGGGGGTGGATGGTGAAATTTGGTCTGGGTCAACATCAGACTGTCAAAATATAAGTATTTGAATCAATCCGAATTGTGCAAAGTGCATAAAACATTTTATTTATTTTTAGAGCAAGATCTGACCTTTCCTGATCTTTCCTTTGTCCGTTATGGAAGTGATGTGAGGCCGAGGGGTCAAGGTCAAGGGTCAAGGGTTGCTTTATTTGCCTTTCTTGGCAGAAATTTGCCCAGGACAAAGGGAAATTGCTACATGTACACAGTACAAAAGAAGACAAAACAGACAGGTGGTTGGGGGTGTACCTGTGATAAATGCCTCCAGCATGAGGCCCAGCAGCATCTGCACAGCCAGCAGTGCGATGGCACTGGGACAGTCCCCACTGGGGAACATGGTACCGTAGCCAATGGTCAGCTGTGTCTCCAGGGAGAAGGAGAAGGCCGCAGTGAAGCTGGTTATATGCTTCACACAGACCACATGTCCCTGGGGAGGGGCATCATGATCCTGCACAGCCAGGTCTCCATTGAGGTGGGCCAGCAAGTACCAGAGACAGGCAAACAGAAGCCAATGGGCCAGGAAGGAGGTGCAGAAGGCCAGCAGGACCCACCTCCAGCGCAGACCCACCAACAGTCCCCACAGGTCCTGCAGGGCCAACAGCCAGGCTCTTCCTGACACTCCTCCCCACCAGCCTGAGGGGCACAGGTGGGGGCGAAGGGCACAGTGTCCATCTTTGGTTACCAGACGCTGGCGCTGTGGAGAGGATAAGAGTGGCGAGGAGGAGGCCTTCCCACCCAGAACACTGCTGCTGGATTTGGTTGTCATGATTGCAGGTTGATTGGAGGTGAAGATGATGCTGAAAGGAAACCATGAAAAACAAGAAAACTAATTTTAAATTATCCATCAGCTTCACCCAGTACAATGATCATCAACTGCTGACATCAACACTGTTATTATGCAAAGGTTCAACTAGCATCTTTAGCAAAAAGATCTAGGCTGAAACAGAAAGATGTGATATCTGATCAGACCAGAAACAACAGGCTGTGCAGCTGATGTTAGCATTTAGCTGTCAACAGACGTCTCTTCATCTTGGTTGCAAGTTGCTAGACCAGGACTGGTAAATTTACCGTTGGTTGGATCAGGACTGGGGCCAGGAAGTGACGTCATTTTAACAGTGACATGTCAGTGCAGAGAAGTGACCTCGTCTGTTTGCTCCTCCTCTAACATTCACTTGACAGCAGGTCTGACAGCAGAGGGAACAGTCTGGACCAACAAAATCCCAGTCCAGTCCAAGTCTGGAACTTTCTCCATGTCACTTTAAATATCATCATTCTCCTCCCCCTGCTGACTGTCTGTGATTGGTTGATGTCAGTCAGACCCATGGATAAAAGCAGCAGTTCCCTTGTGCTAAGCTAAGCTAAGCTATCAGCTGGCTGCCTCCTGAGGTCCAGATGTATGTCGCAGCATCCCAACCACCGGACAGTCCTGTCCTGAGAGTCCTGTCCTCCACAGCTTCTATTTCTATGTCAATATTGTTGCCAGGAGATTAGAGCTGGTCCCAGCTGGGAATCAGTCTGAGGAACACGGACACACACAGTCTCACGCAGGGCAGGAATGTGTCCCCCATCTGAGGGGGGGGTCAAACTGACTGCCCCACTCGGCCCCCTCGGCCTCAGCAGGCACAATATATGACTTTACACAGCTTGCAACGCACAACACAACAGTTCATTTCAAATACAGCAGGTTTTAACCACTTGCAGGGTTAAGTGTATTTGTGTTTTTTTGTGTATGTCTCTGTGTAAGAGGGGTTGTCACATAACAGCTATGTGCCGCTGAGGTTCATTGTTCTGGATCCCAGTCTGTCAGAGAGTCACTGTATCAACCGGTCAAGTCAAGAATACCAGAAGATTAGCTTAGCTTAGCATCAGGACTGGAGTCAGGATAAAGTTAGCTTAGTTTAGCATCAGAACTGGAAGCGCAGGGACCAGCTGACCCAGCAGTTCAGAGTATATGCTAGATTTGGTACACAAGATGTTAGGGTTAGGATTAGAACAGTCAGAAACACTGTTTCCTCTACCTCCAGTCCTGATGCTAAGCTAACTCTGTCTTGGTCAGGTTATGAGACTGAAGTCCTTCTGAACCTCTGAGGCTCATGAAGGACCATATCCCTTTCAGAAAATAGTTCTCTGCTGTACAGTGAAAATGAATGTTACTGTGCAAATCAAAGAGAGGAATGTCACACTTCTGGACACACAAAGTGTCTGACAAGCTGAAGGTCGTTCTACAACTTTCACCAGAAAGATGTGACACATTTGTTCGCTCAGGTAATCTGGAGAGAAATGTTTCATAAGACAAGCTGTGGACAGGGACTTGGTGGACAAAGACCTGGTGGACTGGTGGGCAGGGGATAAGTAAACAGGAGGTTGTGTTGTGTTGGCTGATGAGTGAAAAAATCTCTTCATCAGGCTCATGTGTTTCAGGGGCCCGGTGAACGGGGACACAATCAACTCAGTGGACAAGTGGACAGTGACTCAGAGTTGTGTTGGTTGATAACTTGAATTGTCCCTTCACTGAACATATGTTTTTCTGAGCTGTATGTTGGACTCATTACTATGTCATGCTGCAAATGAGCTCATGTGTAACAATGTTATTGATGTTGTCATGTGTATTGCACTGACAAACGACACTTTGTGCAGTTGCTGGAAAGACCGTGCAGCCCAGAGGGTGCCGCAACACTCAGGCTGACAGCTACGTGTGATGATGCCTTGTCAGCCATTTTCCTGAGCCCGGGGTCGGTGCCCAGGTCCCGGTTTATGTAACATCCAGCTGCAGCTACTCAGCTGTTCACAAAACCAACAGCTCTGAATCTTCATTTCTACTTTTAAAAACAGCCACAAAACTTTTCCCTACACTTCACAAAATCGCTTGCATCTTTGCTGAGCCAGATCAGATCACGACACGCTGCAGTTACTCACCTGGCACTGCAGTCAGGGCCCTTTGACTTTTCACCTTGGAGCCTGTCTGGTCTGCCAAGCAGGCAGCTAAAAGCTGCTGATTCCTGGAGGACAGGTAGTAAAATCCCAGAGGAGTCAGAGCAGATGGAGGTTTTCTGGTTGTGGGAGCCAGACTGAACGTAGCGCTCCGATCTGAAGCCTCCAGCTCCGGAGCAAGGAAGATTCAATTGGTCACATTACTCTGCATGGAGCCTATTAGTGTTCCCGGAAGACCAAAGACGGAGGGAGGGGGAAAAAACAACACCTTGTCACAGTTCATTCAAAGAGCTGCTTGTTGCTGGTTGGTGTCCCGCAGCTGCTGCCGTCAGACATTGGCCAAGCTGATAAGGTGGAGACTTGTCAGATCCAATCAATCATGTTCCCATAATGCACTTTGTTTCTGTAGTTTGGTATCATTTCAATAATAAAGAATTTTTATTCTTAAGCATTGCAATGTATCCGTTTTCATCATGTGACTTTTGACCCATCTTTGTCATGGGTTAACTGTAGCCCCCCCGTAACAATGGGAGTTTCACAGGAAGTAGGCATATAAGGGTTTAAGTTTGGATGTGCTACCCTGTGGAGACAATCTGTGGCCCCCTGTGATCCTTGGTATCTGAGGACCCCTGACCACCTCTCTGTCTCCTTATGGACACATTGCCTGGGTCCTGATGGCCTCTGGTGACCCCTGACACCCCCCACCCACCCAACATCTCTGCTGGTGCCTGACGGACTCTGGTAGCCTTTGACTCCCTCTCTGGCAACTTGGGGCCCCTCTGATCCCTCATTCTGTTTCATTCTCTCTAATTAGTCTGAAGACTGAGAGCCCAGAACTGTAAATCAACCTGGACTGTTAAAGTGACAAGCTGAGTTCAGGGGCCACGTTCTTCAGAGGACCTGGTTTACAGATCTCTGGTCCTTCTGAAGACGTGATCTAAAGAGTATTCCTGGCTCATCAGTTTAGGGCTAATTTGCCAGCTCGAGGATCATTCCTGCTGATACCTGCTGATATATGTGGAATAAGTTTTAACGTTTTTGAAAAATAACTCAGAGCTAAACTGAAAACCAATCATCTACAGAGCTGTCATCACTGTGGATGTCCCAGCATCTGATGGCACTAATTAATTAATGACTGATATTCCTGAGAATGAAGCTGCAGGTAGGCAGTGTTTAAACAGCAGGAGTCTCTGTTGGACTCTTCCTCGGTCTTAAACTCCCAGCATTCACCACCAGAGGTTTGCTTCTATGGATTATCCAATTTTCAAAATGTGATTGGAGCAATTGCTGTCATTAAGACTGTCAATGCTCAGATTATCTATGATGCAGAAATCTCTCTCTCTAGCACTGGGAAAAAAAAGGTGAGGAGGAGTGATGGACTCATGTCCTCCTGGTTTGTGACAGTGGAAACATAGTATATAATGTTTTCTGTAGAGATGTGAGGGAGACATTCTTTAAATCTGTTGTTTCTTTTTCCAGTGGGTGGCGGGTGGCCCTTCTGCACTGATACCTATTGACCTTGTTTGTCCAACTACAGACTGCTACAGAGCATTCATTCGCCTGAAGGGGAGAAGTCTAGAGCCATCTGCTGGTCGATTATTATGCATTGTAAATTGCATGTGTTCATCATTTGCTCTGCCTCATACCTTTTGTCTGTAAAATGACAGATTATGGGAGCATCTTCACCCAGTTCTGCTGAATTATGGGGGACTGAGGCTTGTGCCTTTATCACTGAAAATTCCTGGTTTTGCACATATGTATAGTTTCTGTTGTGTCTTGACAGTTTTGTGTTTTTGGCTCCTGGTCTACAGAAGATTTTCATTTCACCTTATCGGAGAGATGGATATAACTCCGGGTAAAAACTTCAGGCAAACGTCTAAGATGCTTAGGTGCCCTGTTGACTTAAGAGGTAGTAAACAGATGCATAGCCCTAGGACTGGAGTCTGGAGGACTATGATGTCATCACAGCAGCTCTATGGCTGTGTCTCTCAGTGAGAGAGGAATCATAACCAAATCAGTGAGCTGATGAGCAGGAATCAAATGAACGTTTATATTGTAGCGACTGTGCAGTAATGTTGCTGTTATAATGTTGTACATGTTCAAATGTTCTGTGAAATAATGACAGGTTTCTGGTTGATGAGTAGGTAGTGGGGCAGGGTGTGAGTTTGTGGGTGACGTAAGCTGTGCACATGCGTGTGTTGTGTGTGAGCGAGCAAGGTCCACAGTCGTGAGGTTGACTTGACCATGCTTTGTTGCTTTGGCGTGGTTACGGCCGACAGTAACCATTACGGCTCCTGCAATAAATGGTTGGCTGATTATTGCTTCATCATCCTTTCAACATGTCCTGGCGGACGCTGCAATATCATTTAATGCATGTTCTCCCTGTGCCTGTGTGGGTTTTCTCCAGGTACGCCGGTGTCCTCCCACCATCCAAAGACATCCTGTTTGAGTTCATTGGTGACTCTAAACTGTCCGTAGGTCTGTCTGTCTCTGTGATGGACTGGAGACCTGTCCAGATTGACCCCACTCCTCACCAGGAGTGAGCTGAAATTGGCTCCAGGCACTCGGAAATGGATAAAAGAACATGGATGAATGAAAAAAGTGAATCATTTCTTTCTCAAAGTTGACAAATTAATTTAATTAGAATTTGCATTAATGTATGTGCATTGAAATGTATGTGTATTTATATTGTGTGGGTCTTTGTGTGTATATCTAAGTATGTGTGAGGAAAGAAGGAAAGCAGAGAATAATGTACAATGATGAAAATATGAAGACTGTAGATTGAAGAAGATGACACTGCAGAAAAGTAGCGAGCATAATTATTGAAGTTGTGGCAGATTAAAGTCTGAAAGATCAGAGATCTGATGTGTTACAACCAGGTCGGCAAAGGAAGAAAACCTGAAAGAGACCTGAAACTCATCAGGGAAACATTTACTGAGCTGATAAATCAGGGAGGGACATTTTCCCACAGGCTTCAATGTAAGGGAGGATGATAGACATTTTCCCACAGACTTCAACACAATCTGACTTCTTTGTCCAACCAGTGGAGTCCCCCCTGATGTTCGGTAGAGAGAATGAAGGTTTAAGGCTCTTCTGCATTGACTTAACTTTCCAGACCCAGAGTCCAGGTCCAGGTTTCGGACTACAGGGTCTGTGTCACAAGTGTTTTCATCACAACAGCTATTATCATGTTCACCAGTCTCTGGTCTGGTCTGGTTTCTTCTCTGGTCTCAGTCTAGCTGAGGAGTGAAACTGTTGCAGTAGCTCTAAAAAGTGGAGCTAAGTGTTTCAGAGCTTCTTTGCTCATCAGTTTGACTGGCCCTGCAGGGTCAGTAATGGACAGAGAGACGTCCTGCAGTCTGACCTTCACACTCACCTGGACAGAAAAAGGCAACATGATAACACTCAGTCAAACACAACTTGTATGAACAGTTTGATTAAATTAAAACGTGATTAGAGACAGTGAAGGGGCACTGCGAACAGAGCAGGAAATATATTAATCCAGTGAAAGTCTCAGAGAAACCTTCAGAGTCTGAATCCAGAGCCTAAATCTTAAAACCAGACTCAGGACCTCTGACACAGTCTCAGACCAGGGGGTGTCCAGGAAGCTTAGAGGACACAAATGTTTCCTTTGTCCCATGAACACAGAGGTAAACCAAGCCAGGCTCAATACTCCCACCTCCCAACCCCCCAGAAGTGAACATGGTATTGAATGTTGGGGGGAGGCAGAATCCAGGTGTATTGTGAGCAGTGTGGGATCATACTCTGGCCCAATGTAGACCAGCCACAGGACACAAATCATAGGACTTTCTCTAAACCTGGACCTGGACTTTCTCTAACACACTAGCACAGAGGGCGTTATATTGAGAGAGTGAGAGAGACAGAGAGTCATAGAGGGAGAACTGAGTGAGAGAACCGGCACGGCACACTAGACCGGAGCGGGAACTACGCGGACCTGGACCGTGTCGGGGTCCCGGGAGATGAGGGACTTCCTGACCCGGTAAGTTTTTATTCCTCTGACTCTGAACCTCCGCTGTCCGACCAGGCAGGCTCTGATCGGACAGTCCGCCCAGAGCGCACCAAACGGCGGCCGCTCTCCCTCCGACAACGAGGAGACACGGAGCTGCTGTTGGTCTGTAGGTAACCAGAGTTTGGGTCGGTAAAAGGATCAGAGAGAGGGAGACGGACAGATTTAGGTTCAAGTGAAGCTGGTGAACATCAGGTTCACCACAGTAGACAGTCCTGACAGTCCTGATAGTCCTGGTGATGAAACCCTCCCCCATCTGGATTATTATCCAGCCTCAGTGGTTTCTGACTAAGTCTTATAATAGTTTCTGCTCTTGAGAATAAAATCCACCTCAATTAAATTGAATCAGGGTCATTCCCTGAATGGGAATGGGGGGGGGGGCAGTCGATGATCTGCTCTGTGAAGTTGTATCTGAAGCTCAGGTCACTCGGCTGATACTGGATCCTGCCCCATGTTCCAGGCAGCTTGAAACTTTAGTTTATCGGCATTAGATTTCAGGCTGCTGATTGGACCTGATTGTAACAGTAGTCCAGGTTGGGATGAGGTCGTCTGGAGTCATTACCTGGAGTCCAGTTTAAAGTCAGATGGGGCTTGAGGCCCAACCACAAACTGGAGATGTTTCAGGCTCTGATGGCACTCAGTTTGATGAGTTTCTGAAATGGATTGAGACTGATGAACTTGACCTTCCGGTGGTGATGTATCCAAGATGGCTGCTTAGGAGAAGCGGGCCGAGCCAACCTTGCTGATTTCCCCCTTATTTTATAAATTGAAATTGCAAAGGTACGTATACCACTGGCGTGATAGCCAAGTAATGTGCCAGCAATAAGCCACTATGTTACCTGTAACTCCCCTCAAAATCAACGTGGCAAGAACACCTAGGAGACTGCGGATGCAACCAAGATGGTGGAATCACCGCTGCTAGGCTCCACAGCCATAATGACCAAACTGCAAGGTATCAAGACTATCCTTGGGAACCTAGCTCGCGGTGAAAAGAGGAGTTGAAGCTGTGAATGAGACAGTGAAAAGTCTGGGCTGCAGAATCCAGAATATCGAAACTGGAGGACGAAGAGTATAAAAGGGCCCCAGCGGTGACTGACAAACAAAACGTTCACATCGCGGGTGTGAAAGAAGGAATGGAAGACTGGGATGGCTTTGGTCGATGGCCAAGGCTGCCATTTTAACGGCTGCAAGAAAGAAGAAGCAAGTTACCTGGAACAGCAGGAGGATTTTTTCTTGCAAAATTATGAACAGGAGATACAAGAGAACTGCAAAAAATACGAGGGGGTGAGACAAATTCTCTGAAAGCATAATGTGGAATATAGATATTGCTTTGCAATACCCAGCTACAATGACTTTCTCACTGGACAACTGGCGGCACGTGTTCTCGTGTGCAGCCGATGGCCCCGGGACATCCAGGGCTGCACCACCAATGAAAATACATTATGAAACAGCACTACTAGGATGAAGTTTGAACTGAACGTGAGCGGTCATTATTTAGGGATTAAATTAACCTCATGGATACTGGTTTAAATAAAAGTACTGGATGGAACAGGGAGCACCTACCAATGTGGAAAGACTTTATTTTCTGGACTGATGCTGATTTTTGAGCTGTTAAAGAGAGCAGAGTTTTTATTTTCCGGACTGAGGACAGTACTCTGATCTTCGGGTTGTCAATGAGAACAGAGATATTATTTATGGATGGACAACAAGCAATATTACAGATCATTGAACAACAACAAGTGTCATTCTTTGACTTATATGACACGAGGTCAGAGTTTCTGGTAAGCATAATTTCATTTAATTGGTTCAGGTACAGGATGTGTATACTGTATGTATGTAGACTTCCGAGGGCGTTGTGTTTTTCTTTTGTGGATATATGTTCTATGTTGGCTGTCTGGCTTGATTTGTATGTTGTTGCTTGACTGCAGACTCCTTTTTATTTTTGTTTGTTTGTAAAGAAAAAAGATAGACTGGACAGATACTGAACAAGGACACATTGTATGGTATTCTTACTTATGTAACTGTTATAATGTAACAGTTATTTCTTTGTAATTGTCTGACCCCCCCCCCCAAAAAAAAAAAAAAAAAAAAAAAAGAGGAACAGATGAACTGACCTAATTGTTACTGTTTTTTCAATCTGAACTTTCTGGTCTTCCATTAGATCCGGAGTGAAGGAGCACTCTGGGCTCTGTTGGTTTCACTGGGTCTCCTGAAGCAGATGAACTCTTCAGATTTCCAGGTTCTTGTTTGTGTTGAATTAAATGAGAGTTTGTTGTGTCACATAAAGAATGTATGAAGAAGTTGTGTTATTTGAATCAGAAAATTTGCTGATTTCTGCAACTCTTCCTGGAGGTCAGGTATTGTCAGTCAAGGTTTTACCTCTCACACACACACACACACACACACAGTTTTACTGTGTTCAGGTTAGCTGGTATTGTTCAGGCGTCTCATTTAAGATCCCATCACTTCGATTATCATCATTCATTGCAAGTCTCACAAATCTCCATCCAGTCTTTTCCACTCACCTGCCTCATTTATTATAATAAATAACAAAACATTTTATTTTTAGGTGCCTTGTAAAACATTCAAAGGCACTAAAGTTAAAAATGACAGCTGAATTAACATTAAAAACCAACGAACAGAAGAAACAGGAGGTAAACTGAGAAAAATGATCTAAGCTTTTGGGAAGGTGTCATGTTGTGAAGAGGTTTGGAGATGTACGACGGAGCAGAGCTGGTATGCATACAACATACTTTATTGTCCCCATGGGGAAATTTGTGCTGGACTAAATGCTGGGCTCATAAATGCCTCAGCAACCACGATGACAGTTACAAACAGCACAAAACAGTAAGGCGGTTCCACTCATCATTTACCAAGCATTTTGTCTGCACCTTCTACCTCCACCCCACCAGACTGGACTGTTCAGCCCCTCACTTCCTGACCCAAAGAAGTCCAAATCTTTACAGACCATTGACCAGAACCAGGTGTGAAGATTCGATCCAGAAGACCCTTCTGGGGAAGAAACTCATGCAGACAGGAAACTCCAAGGAGCAAAGACAGAGAAGATAAGAATTTTTTACCAGGTCGGAGGCAGGTCACACGCATTTTCATTGCTGTACAAATGACATCCAGCTGAAACTCTATCAGTGAAGCTTAATGAAGCTAATAAGCTACTCAGACATCCAACATGTCTTAAAGACATAAAGGTCTGGTTGATCTGGAACTTTTTACTTCCATATTCAGACAGAGCTGAAGTCTGATAATGTGATCACTCTGGATCTGGGTGACCTTGGTCTCCAGCTCCTCTGTTATGAATCTTTGGGTCGTTTTTGACAAACACAAGTTCTGTGTCCCTCCATAAAAGCAAGTTTTGAACCTGTTGTGAAGGTCAGACTGTCCCTAAACCTGGAACTGGACTTTCTCTAAACATGAACCTGGACCTGGTCCCTGATTCTGAAGAAATTTGAACTTCATCCTATCTAACAACTATCTCTCTGTGTGTGTGTGTGTGTGTGTGTGTGTGTGTGTTTGAGGTAGAAGCAGATGGCCTCTCTCACTCTGAGGTATAACGAGTATATGTAGAGGCTTGGTTTTACTGTTAGTATTTGGTGACTATAATGACTATCATAACGTCAGTCATGATAGTAGTGTGACGGGGTGGAGGTTTCGAACCCAAAAGCAAGATGGCTGAAGTACCAGCACATAATATTAGGTTTCCCAAGTTAGACATTAAACACAACTTTAAGGGCTTAACATGAAATGAAGTAAAAAGAAAATGAAGCCATAAAAAACCTTACAATTAACACCCACTCACCATGAAAGCCTTTGTCTCTGATTGGCTGGTGAAATAATCATTCAAAACTATTTTGCACCCTTTAAGCATCGTGATAACGTCGGAGCATGAATGAGAGCTTAGAGCTTGTAGAGGACAGAGAGACAGAAAGCAGTTTTTACAGTTTTTCCTGCCAACCAAGTATCGGAGGACGGAGATACTCAAAAGTCCCAGAGAAAACAAGCTCCGCAGGTCTTCAAAGACAAAAGGAATGCCAGTATCTAGTCAGCTGGAACCACCCAAGTAGAACACCGCGACAGAGCCAAGTCTGGAGTTACTGTGTTTTCTGTTTTCTGCGTTTCTTGGGCTTTTTTATGTCTTAATTTCAGACAGTAATTGGTAACCCTAACCCTAACCTGCAACACAGATCCCTTGCTCAGAATTGAACTTGGATAAATACACTGGAATACTTTCCACATTTCATTGTTGGCTGCAGACCACTCTGGTAATATTTTTTAAAAATGTGTATATTTTTTTAATATTTGTGTATTTTGTCGTAAACTTACATTTTTTAACTGCAGAGGTTGCTTATTCTAAAATGTTTAAAGTGAAGAAAGAATATGTAGCTCAAAGGTTACAAGCTCTGCGGGGGTCACACACCTACAGCCCTCACAGAATAAGACTAACTAAAAACCTTAAATCTATTGAAGTGTCACTTACAAGTCCTACAGCTACATTTAAAATGTATTAGATTACTGATAATGTAGACTTTCAGTCTAGTGAATGGTTATTCATTAAAAACGATGAACTGGAAGTTTATTTGTGCAGGAAATGTCATGCATTAACCAATAGAAAGTGGAGAAAAATCAGCCAATATTACAATAATGTGAAACAATTGTAAACAATGTGCACTTTTATATTCTTCGTAAAACTCCATTGGGAGCATTTGTCCTGCTGTTGATTTTCATCCATCCACTCAACAGGGCTTCTTATATCGCGTTGAGATGTGACAAAGTCAGGCTGTGTAAGCCAAGGCTGAATCAGCCTGATTAAACAAAGCCAGCTTGTGTTAGTGGAATGACCTATTGGGAGATGGTATTAGTTTCAGCCTGGCCTAAACCTGTGAGTAATGATGAGTTGATAAGGCAGGAGTGTCAGGTAGGTGAGAGTGGAATGGAGAGGACACCTAAAGAAAACTGAGTTACTAAGGTATGTCAGACTGGTGGAACAGGGCTGAGACAGGTGAGCGGAAACCATAGGCGAGAGAGTGATAAGATCTGGAACCAACCGTGAAAAAGACTAAACGGCGGTCATGGAGCAGCTCTTGTCCCTCAGTGAAGGACCATCTGTGTTGCTGTCAGATAGGCTGATAAATGGAGTGAGGGGTTTTTTTACTGCATCTTCTCTCCTCCTGCTCTCATTCTCTCTTTTTACCTACCCACCCCCACTCTAACCCTAACCCCCATCTCTCCCTCTATCACTCTATCTCTCTGAACCTAAGATGGCAGATGGCTCCGTCCCCCGAGTCTGCTTCTGTCCGAGGTTTCTGCCTCTTGAAGGAAGTTTTTCCCTCCTCTGTCCCCGAGGTTTTGCCCATGGAGGTATTAGCTGGGTCCGTAAATTATTCTATGAAGACTCTAGACCTAGGGTTTGGGTTGTTTAGTGCTTAGTGTGTTATGATTTGACGTTATATTAAAAAAAAGTTGGTTTGATTTGATCAGATCACGGCTGTTTGAAAATGTGGCTTCATTCATCAATGCTGTGGATCTGGATCTGAGTGCAGGATATGCAAGGTCGCATTCAAGGCTGTGTGTGTCCTCAGTGATCTGGGTTCATTGATCTGCATTTAGTTATTTGCACTCTGCCATGTTTGACTGATCAGGAGCTTCAGGGAGCTGACAGATGCCTATAATTCCTCTGCAGACAAAGCTGCAGGTAGGCGGCTCCATCTGCTCTGACATGCAGAGGTGAAAATGTCATTGTGAGCCTGCAAGCGATGGGGGGGTGAAGGATACAGGATGTAAGGAACAGGGCATAGGATTTAGGATGTAGGGTATAGGATACAGGATGAAGGGTTTAAAACCTTCAAACTGATTGGCGGAACAGCCGTTTCAGCTCATTTCCATACAAAATAAAAACTGACCTGGAGATTTAAATATTCTAACTGAACCACAGACTGCCTGCATACTAACAACACAGAACGCACACACTGACAAAAGTACATTCAGATATTTTCCAAGGAAACACAAATATGTGACATCAAGTCAGATGATGTCATGTCCCCACATGTCCTTTATGGGCTTTTATGGGTCCTCTAACATTATGGGAATGTTAACGAATAAATAAATCCTTGGCAGGTCTCGGACTGGTCCAGGTCTACACAAACATGCTGAAGCGTATTGGGTTGTGCTGCAAGAGGGAGGGTGGAGCTTTATCCAGGTTGGACTGTAAACCTGGACGTGATCTGAACCAAATTTGGAGTTTTTTTTTTTTTTTGGATCCTTCTGGCTTCATAGCTCTCAAATAGCACAAAGGCTGCTGGGAGCTCTCTCTGCATACTGTAGGTAATGATGTCACTGAGCTGGAATGATAATGATGGAGTGTGTGTGTGTGTCTTATCTGCAGGTGTATGATGAAGATTACCCGATGCCACTTCCTATGGATGTTGCTCATCCTCGTCCTTCTCTGCTTCATCTTCCAGACCTTTGTCAACAGGTGAGTCTAACCTGTGATGTGTCTGGGTGTGTCTGTTTGTGTATCTGTGTGTGTGTCTGATGGTATTCCTGTGTGTCAGTATGTTGGAGGTTGTGTCTTTGGGCATCAGGCCTCAGTAAAAACCACCAGGGGAAACTGTTGAGTCATTTGGATAAAATGTTGAATTTTTCCAGAGACATGGAGCCAGACAGAAGACGGGTTCCACCTGATCTGAGCTCTGTGGTTTCCTCCACCACCAGAAATCGTTTGAGCACAGACCGAGGGCTGGTCCACACCACCACAGCTGATGTCCACACCACCACAGCAGCCTGCCATCCACAGTCTCATATCGTTTTCCTCAAGACACATAAAACAGCCAGTAGCACCATCCTAAACATCCTGTACCGCTACGGCGAGAGCAGGAACTTGACATTTGCTCTCCCAGTCAACAAACATAGCCAGCTGTTTTACCCATCATTCTTTGTGTCACACTTTGTGGAGGGTGTCAGAAGCGGCAGTGTGAAGGAGTTCCACATCATGTGCAACCACATGAGGTTCAGAAAAGCTGAGGTGAGTTTTACCAGAAATGGTTTAGGGGTCAGAGGTAAGGATTAGAGGTTAGGAGTCAGAGCTATTTATTTTGGTTGATGTATGATATGTTGCTGTTGTCTCACAGCAACAGTCTTCTTGGTTTGAACCACAGGGGCATTTTCCAGCTAGTTGGTGACTCTCAGGGTTTGCGGTGGGTTGTTTGTCTGTTGGTCGACTGGTGAACCATCCATTGGGTTCACCCCAATGTCTGCTGGGTTTGGCTCCAGAGGTCCAACGGTGTAGAGAATGATGGTTCACAAGTGGCCCCTTGACTTTATTCTGTTTGGTTTCATAATGAAAACGCAATTTCTGTGAGACAGTTCTCTTCCTGTGTTACATCCTAGGTGGCTAAAGTGATGCCCGAGGACACCTTCTATTTCTCCATCATAAGACATCCTGTGACCATGATGGAGTCCATATTTATTTACTACAACAGCATCCAGGCCTTCTCCAAGACTCACAGCTTGGATGACTTCCTGGACAGCAGTTGGACAAACTACAACTCTTCAATGCCCAACAACCACTACGCTCACAACAACCTGGCCTTCGACTTTGGCTTTGATAACAATGTCACAGCTGATGCTGAAGACCTGGAGTACAAAGCCAGTAGGGCTGTTGCTGCAATAGAATGGGAGTTTCACCTCATTCTTATTTCTGAGTACTTTGACGAGTCCATGATCCTGCTTAAATACGTTCTCTGCTGGTCCCTGGAGGATGTGGTTTCCTTTAAGATCAACAGTCGCAGTAATAAAACTCGTCATCAAATTTCACCAAAGACTACAGAGAAGATCAAGCGGTGGAATGCTTTGGACTGGAGGATCTACCTGCACTTCAATGTCACCTTCTGGCACAAAGTGGACAGTTTGGTTGGTCGAGAGCAAATGAAGATTGAGGTGTCTAAGCTGAGGGAACTACGGGTTGAGCTAGCAAAAACCTGCCTAAAAGAGGGCAGAGCTGTTGACCCGTCTAAGGTGATAGACGCTGGGCTGAAGCCGTTCCAGTACGGAGCAGCTGTCATTGAGGGTTATAATCTGAAATCAGATTTAGAGACACAAACCAGAACGCAATGTCAAAGACTCATAACTCCAGAACTGCAGTACACGCAGCATCTGTACACCTTGCAGTTCCCCGCTCAACATTAACAGGTAAAAAGGATGGTTCCTCCACAGCGCCAACACTCAGACTAAACATGTGTGATGGCAGTGGTCAGGAATATGGGAGGCCGCTACTGACAAGGCATTTGACAAAATCACAAATCCCAAAACCCAAAAGGCCCCAGAGAGTCCAACACAAAGTTCAGGGCTTCATGCAGTTTCCCCCAAGCAGCTGATGATCTGAATGATGATGAAACCTTTTATCTTGGTTTCTAAAGCTGAACCAGTAATGAAGCTAACACTAAAGTGTTGCTGATGGTGGTGGAGGGGCACCGGGAAACAGTCCCTCCTTTATGAGGATTATGAAATTAGGTTATTATAGGATGTGTCTGATACTCTGTTCACCTGCTTCTGTCCAGAGGAAGGATGAAATCAGCATTTACCACTCTGAGGTCAGGGTTTTGGTCTCTGTGGAGGTTTTTGTCTTGTGTGGGTTTGAATTTGGAAGTTAAGGTCCTGTGGAGTTTTAGGTCTTTAGCAGGTTTTGGTCTCCATATTTGGACTCTTACGCTGTTGAGTGCTTCATTCAGATTATACATTCAATTTAATTCTATAAAATTTTCTTCATTTAAATGAAAATTTTGATCAGCTGATGAGAAAAGATAATTTTGAAATGTAATAATTTTAATTTTAATCATATCAATAATCAGATCTTAATAAATCTCAATGTCATGATGAAAATAATGTGTCCTGGACGCTGTTGTACACACTGTGATCTGACACTCTTTGTAGGCCTCATTTAATCTTTTTACTCTTCTGTCTCTTTGTGGTTCTTCTTATCTGTTTGTCCTGATCTGAAATTTCGTACTTTCAGTTGCAGCCCTGACAGTTTGAATGTATATCTGTCATAGAAACTTGTCTGAAACACAAAGAGATTTTGTGGGTCTTCTGAGGACAATCTGTTCTGAGATCAATGTTGTCGTCTCTGAATGGTGATGTCGTTGTCTGAGAGACTTGATTGGTCAGGGTACAGAGTTTTTATACTTAGTGAGCTCAGTCTCCAACATCCAGAGCAGGTTTGCCGTTCAGCACCAGTTACCATGGTGATATATCCCAGTAAGAAGTGATCTGCTTCCATTGGACTGACAACTCTGGATTTAACCTGAATTTACGTCACTAACTAAACTTGCTTCATTGTAAACCACCTATGTTGAGGTCCAGATTACCTCCAGGTCTAGCCTCAGTCCTTCACTTCAGTCCTGGTTGGGTTTTCTGAGATGTTCTTGAGAATCAGGTGTATCAGACTGACGTGATCTTGTTGACCCCCCACACCCAACTCCCAGTCTGCAGAAGTTCACATTTGTCACACACACACTTCAGACATTGTTGTAGGTGTAATTACAGCTCCAAACACCAGAGGACAAACCTCAGCCAGGAGTCAGAATCACTGCAACAACATCACCATCTAGTGGCTGAATCCAGTCCTGACACTGTAAGCTTCTTTATGTCCCAGCATGCATTTCAACACCATAAACACACAACCCATCCAATGTGTTCGTGTCCTGAGTGTCGTGTTTTCATTCTCTGCCATCATTCATAATTTTAATGCCTGTCCTAGTTTTATTATCACTCCCCCCCCCAAACAATTACCGTGTGTGTGTGTGTTTATACCATTACAGTGTCACATTAATAATTGTGATGTTATTTGTCCTTTCTCATTCTTCTGTGGCAATACTATGTTCTCATTGAGATGCTGCCGCTCTAAATGGCTGACAGTAACACAACAGCTTCACATAAAGGAAGTGCCAAACACACACAACCCAGTTAGAGCTGGAGCAGCTATCTGAGGGACAAAGACACTAATGAGAGTCGCATATCAGAGGTGACAGGTAGGGGTTGGGGGGCATACTGCTGCTGCTTTTACAGCAAGGACATTACGAGGAGGGGAGCCAACAAGACAAACACTAGGCCAATTAGAATGATGCAGGAGCATAGTAACCCGCTGAAAGATGACCTATGACCTTGTCTGTTAGTGGGGGTCAAACCAGAACTGTGACTTTAAGAGTCATGAAGTTTAACTTCACTCTATAAAAAGGACCCGTCTCTGACATCATACACAGGGCTGAAGCTTCTCCTCTGCCACCATCCTGTTAGTGTCTGACTCCACCCCACCTCATCTGAACATGGTGCTGAGACGTTAGCGCCTATTAGCATTTTAGCACAGCTTGATATCTGCTTGAAGGCTGATTAGCTAAACTAGCAGATACTGATATTAGCCAATTAGCCAGAACTATCCGATTAGAGAAGCAAACATTTATATTTATACAACACATAAACACACAATTATATGCTATTGATACATTGATCCAAATTCTCATTTGATTTGACCTGAACATTTTGTTAAATGACACAATCAGAATTCATGCAGTTTGTTCTTGGCTGATGGGGGTGGGGGGCGAGGGGGTTCTATTTCATGGGTTACGTAGCAGGCAGTGATGTGCTTGTTGCCATGGAAACTGACTGCTCAGTGACAGTTCAAGCCCCAGAATGCATCTAATTGAAATGTTGTTGTTTTTTGGTTTAACTTTAAAGTCAGGTAAGCAGAACTGATCCAGATTTGTTCCCACATGTTTGGAGTCACATGATCAGCTGCTACAGATAAGCAGTCCTTGTGTTTTAGGCCGCGTTCATCAGAAACAGGAAATCATCATAAAAACAGGTCAAATTAGATTAAAGACCAAACTGTAGGAAAGTCAGAAGATGAATGTGTGGTTGAGTCAGTGACATCTGAGATCAGTTCCAGCTCCAGTTCCGCCCCAGTGAGACCAACAGAGACCTGGTCTGTGATTCAGGACGTAAGTATATCACATAACTCCCTCCTCCCACTTCACACACTGTCTCTCTTAGGTGTCAGACTATAAACTGGCAGACCTGTGGAGGAGGCTCCTGCGGGTGGAGCTTGGGGGGGGGGTTAGTTTCCTTTGTGCATCACTGTATCTCGTCTTTTCCAGTTGACTGACTTTGTCTTCCAAATGAGATCATACATTCTCACTGGCACTTTATAATGTGTGTGGTGGGTTCATAATCACAAGACTGAAATGAACAGAAGAGACAGGAAGAACACACACACACACACTGAAGAGATATTTAACTCAACGGTTTCTGTGAGTGAGTGGAGTCTCAGTTTGTGTGTCAGGATGCTAACACTTGATGCTAGCATTAGGGGCTAAATTGGATGCTAATGCTAACACTTGACGCTAACATTGCACATGAAGCTGCAGCTGAAGCTGAAGTGTGTCCATCTCAGGATTGGTTCTGGTCCTGGCCTTCCTGATGAGTCTTTAGGTCACAGAACTGAAATAATCGAACTTGTGTCCCACTTCCATCTTCGTTTTTTTTTTTTTTCTGGAGCTGCTTTCTCTGTCTTTGTTTCCTGCAGTGTGTTTTCCCCCTCCCTCCTTTTGTCTCTTTGCCTTCATCCTCCCTCCACTTGCTTTGAAGGCCTCAGTGTAACTGGAGCCGAAGAGTTTGCAGCTTAACATTTCCTCAGGCAAAAATAGCCTCAAACTTCAGAGGAAAAAAACCAAAAGGGTTTCATCTCATCCTCCCACACTCTTTGCCTTCTCTTCACCATTTTGTGTGTGAAATTATTTTATCTTATATAATTTAGCAAAGAACCTGAAGCTCAGCTGATGAAGGAAGCATGAAGAAGAGCTATCACTTCTCCAATGCAACTGAAAGACAGCTGCAATGTCGTCATTTATTCATGAGCAGAGTTTAACCTCCATCCAACTTGTCATCTTTTATATTCTTAGCCACTCACCATCCTCATTTCCTTCTCTTCTTCTTCTCCCTCCAGCTCTTTACAAAATATTGATGTGCCGATTGTTGTTACATGTTGAAACAACTCACATCTTTCTTTCCATACCAAAGAGAAAGAGAATTCATGATTTCATCTTCAAAAGAAAGAGGAAGAGAAGAGGTAGACTGACGTCACAGACCGGGAAGCAGAAAAATATGGTGATGGTGGAATGATAACATCAAGCCAGGCCAGGGTAAGATCGGTTGTCTGTTCCCTTCCCTCCTTTGAGTAGCTGTCACATGATTTCCAGCGTGTTCCTGTCTGAGGTGACTCACCTGAACTTCCTGCTCCAGGTCAATTTGATGGATGGATGGATTGAGGTTTCATTCAAACACATAAACTAAGACCTGGACCAGAGATGACACCTGGAGCAGGTGACCACATACCAGCACAGGACCTCATCCAGAAAAAAAAGCTGCTTAAACGCTTATGTTTGGTCTGTATGGAGTTTACCCCCCCGCAACCAACGCTGAAAGGTTAATAACTGTGTCAGTCTACAGTCTAAAAGCCCTCTCTGTCTCGTTGTAGCTTCCTGTCCTGCTAACAGCACAATTGCACTTTGCTTGCATTGGAAAGGCCTCCTGGGAAAAACAGCCCCCCCCAGAGGACCTGTTCCCCAGTTTGCCCCGACCTTAGCATGCTGCTGAGAATAAATCAACTTGGACTGGTGTTCTCAGGAACACAAATGTACTCCTGTCTGTCCCACACAGACTCTTCATGTTCTTCATGTTAATGAATGTTTGGTTGATGTTCCATCTTTATGCTGTCTATGGCAGCCATTGATTATAGCAACTCACTCGAGAAAATATTCCCTTCTGGGACAATAAAGTTTACCATCTATCTATTTATCGCACTCACTCTCTCCTCCCCTCCAGCTCTTTATCATCAGTGAGTCTGTAGTTGTTGAACACCGGCTCCTAATCTGCAGTTCAGAGACATGAACATAAATCAGTCTAATGAAGTTGCTAATGATAGAGCTGCTGCTCAGGAACACTTTCAATTAGCCTCCTTTAAAAACAGCATGTTGTTGATCCTGCCTGCAAAGAAAGATGATAATGTATTTATTTGTTTGTTTGTTTATGTTCTGTTCTTCTTTTTAATGTATTTGTATAAATATGTATACATAACCCTCTGATAAGCTCTGATGGCCTCTGATGATCTCAATTGTCTTCCTGTCTTATCTCTGAACATTTGTTCATATGTTGTTATGACAACAGGCCACTCCCCCTGATCCATCACATGTCCCGTTCTGTGTGTTCTGTCAGAGGTAACTGTCCTTTAGTGTGCTGGAACTGCAGGATGTGTGAAGGATCAGATTGAACCGGGTCATTGTCCTCAGTCCTGCACCGTCCTTCTCCATTCACCTAAATTTTGTCTCTATCTGTCTGTGTGTGTGTTCTCTTACTGACTCTCTCACATCCACCCCCACCCCTCCCCATCCAACTTCTCCAGCTGCTGAATAAGACTCCAGGTTTTTATTGCAAAGATTGGAAAGTCTGTGTCTGCGGAAGAGTCCAGGTGTGAGACTTCTGTGTCTGTCCCCTTGTCCTCTTCCTGGATGTGGACTGCAGGACCTGTTTGTTTCCCACAATCCTCTGCTGTGAGCACTTGTGCACAGTGAAGACGGGGCCAAGCTTGTTAACCACAGGAGTACTGACAATCCAACCGACTTTCAGCTTCTATGTGAGCAGACCTGCCCTTTCCCGCCCCCTGTCCCATGTCCCCCATATCCTGCTCCCCATCCACTGTCCCCCAGTACCCCGTCCCCCATCCCCTGTCCCTCTGTTCCCCAGTCCCCTATCCCCTCTCCCCTCGTTCCCCTCGTTATTGTAGCCTGACCGGGGGCACTGCGTTCACTGGGCCCAGGCTGTGGATGTTTTGATCAAGTCAGAATGCTAACAGGATAACTATGAACATTTTAATAATCAGAATCATCATGGTTTAGCATGATAGCCTGCTGTTGATCTGATAATGCTGAAGAAGTCCACTGTGGTGCTTTCGTGACTGTGTGAACCAGGTTTGATGGAGACATAGCATACCTCTGTAGTTGATGATGTTTGTCACAGTTGACGAGTTTAATTTGGCTCCCTAAATGCAACACCAGCCATCAGTTATGGACGTGTTTGCCATAAACATTCAATGAGTACAAATGAGATTAAAGGAGACATCCCAGAATAATTGCAGTGGACCTGTACATATTGAATGATGGCGGCGATGCAGTAGAGAACTGAGACTGCATAGGCTTCAGGTTCTAAGCGAGATCTGAGAAGAAACATCGGTGGGGGGAGCAGCAGCTCAGACATGAAAGGCTGCAGCAGCAGCAGCTACTTCCAGCTCTGTTAGTGAACACTGAAAACACTCAGTCGTTTAATTTACTTGTAATTAAGACGGAGGAAATGAGGAGCAGCTGCTCCTGAGCTCCTCAGTGTCCTTGGACTCTCTGAGGGAGAGGACACATATTTAACCTTTATTAACAGAGGAACTGGACTGCTCATCACTCTGATGACATCACAGAGATGGTTTACTGGACCATACAAAGTCTGTATTCTGAGGGAATCACCATCAGTGCCTTGGAGGATGATGACAGGTTGGATTATTCAAGATGAACAGTTGGATCAGATAATCTAATGTCTCAGTGGATTCAGGTTGGACAGGAGGACAGCAAGACCAGGACTGCAGGTATCACGCTCTGTCTGCATCAGGTCCTGGTCTGGCCCAGTCTGAGGTGTGATGGTGTTGATGTGCAGTCTGATATGGTTCTTCCCTCTGACGGTCCTGAATATGTGACAGGCTGCTTCCCTCTGTCGGGACAACTGGTTGTAATTGGTGCGTTAATGATGTAGGCAACAGCAACAAAGACCTGAGAGGCTGAGGACTGACAGAGATGTTCCTTATTTACCCATGATGCACCCTGGTAACACTCCTTATGATCCAAGTTTGGAAGCTACCCAGTAACCTCGATCACATCATTGATTATTTTCTCACATACATGGGAAACTTGTGTGAAATGTCTGGACTGTCCCTTTGAGTGATCAGATCACCTGGTCTGCTCGTCCTGCTGTTTTGGTCACTCATGAGGGAGCTAGAGTCACAATGTGGTCACATGGGAAGTAGACTTTGTCCGGTCTAGAATCCAGTCCGGTCCGGTTTACACTCTGGTCCTGATTCTGGTCCTGAGTTTGGTATTAAGCTGATGTCATGGCCTCAGACCCTTAGGCCTGTCACATGAGAGTCAGGTCAGGGAGCAGAGAAGGGAAGGACTCATTCTCTCTCTCTCCCTGCCTCTGTTTCTCTCTTTCTAGCCCCCCCCCCCCCCCCCCCCCCCCGTTGCCATGGCTTGAGTGAATGAACACCCAGCGATGCCAAACACGATGAGGAAATTCAGGCCTTTATGCACCATTTGCTGAAAATAATGATAGTGGAGACAAAATATGATTGAAAGGTCAGTGGATTCAGTCTGCTGCTGATCCTGCTGCTCCATTTACAGATGAAGATCAGTGACATCAACATCAACTTTGATTGGACGATCAGGGAGGATACAGGAAGTCCTGTTGACAAACTGACGAAGAAGATGAAGAAGATGAAGCTCAGTCAGTCGAGTGAGCAGTTTAATTACTGCTAGGCCTCAGAGAGAGAGAGAGAGAGAGATACAGACATGATGATGATGAAGGTGATGAAGCTGCTTTCATCAGATCTGATGTGACTTTACTGTAGTGACTGAAACTGAAGCCTCGATGGTGATCCAGATTCAGACCTAAGAGTTCTACTTCAGTCCGCCCTAGGCCATGTGGTCTGTCTCATGAAGTCCTGTTCTGGTCCACAACCTGAAACGCATCAGGTTGAGGTCTGATGAAGTCAACGGGGGATCTTCACAGACCTACAGACCTAAACTCAGCATCTGTCTGACATCTGTCTGGAGCTGTATTTTGAACTGTAACATCAGACGGATCCTACTCTAAGGTCCGTGATCACGTCCCGTTGCCAGTTAAATTCGGTGTGGACAGCCCCCCCAGGTTAAGATATCCATAAATAAAATCCCGCCTAGTCCCCGACAGGCTGCGCTGTGCTCGCGCACCCCAGCTCGCGCCCCGGTGCCGTCGAGAGCGCGCAGCACCTTCAGCAGCAGCGGAGTGGGGAGCGCGAACCGTCAGTCGGCGGCAGTGGACGGTACCGAGCAAGATCGGCTTCTTTTCACCGGGATCTTCAGCAGCATGATCCGGGTGAGTCCGTACCTGATCCCGGGATAAAGTTAGAGGTGAACACCGCGCGCTGCGAACGCGGCAGCAGGTTTCCACGGTCGGTGGTGCGTTCCGTGTTTTTATCCGGAGACTCAGTGGGACCGGCTGGCGGACCTGGTCTGGACCATCTGCTGTTTAAGTCCGGTCCGGGCAGCAGCTGTTTGGGGCCGGTGGAGGGGAAGCGGGGACTGTCGATGAGCTGCGGGGCCCTGCTGCACGGGACACCCGGGAGTCCGGTCCCCGCTGCAGACCTCCGGACCGGCTGCCGTGCTCCGGCTCCCCCCGGCCGGATCTGTCCCGATTCGATGTGGATTAACTGCAGGTGCAGCTCAGAGCTGTCGGTAATGATTCGGTCCAACTTCCGTATCTGTTACTGAGAAATTAGGCCTTTCTGCGCTTTATGGTAATTAACTGATATCACTTGGCGGGGGGGGGGCACAGCTGGAAAGCTCCGGGACAGAAATAAAGAAATCGTAATTAGAGCAGCTTCAAATCAGCTGGAGGCTCAGAGACAAGCTTTCTGTCACAGTGGAGGATCCTGCAGGACCGCTTTTCTGCAGACAGACAGATGGAAGCAACAACTGGGGCCGGTCTGTGGTCTCTGGTCTCCGGTCTGGTCTCCGGTCTGGTCTCCGGTCTCTGGTCTCTGGTCTGGTCTCCGGTCTCCGGTCTGGTCTCCGGTCTCTGGTCTGGTCTCCGGTCTCTGGTCTGGTCTCTGGTCTGGTCTCCGGTCTCTGATCTCCGTTTTTGTCTCTGGTCTCCGGTCTCCGGGTTCCGGGTTCCGGTGTCATTGTCCCGCGGGTCCCCATATCCGTGATGTGTGTGTGAAGGAGGCTGCACCATGAAGGTTACAGCAGGCTGCTCCGTCAGGGTGGAGCTCCAGGAGGCCTCTGAAAAACCGTCACTGAGCTTTCCGTTCATACCTGCTCACTGTGTGTCTGTGTGAGTCTGTGTGCGCGGATGGCAGCCACACAGATGTCTATTCAGTGTAACAGCTCTTCTTCCTACTCAACACCTCCCCCTCATCACTTCGTCCTTGCACCTCCTCCTCCATCTCCTCCTCCTGCCTGGAGTACGTTTTCTGCTCTTAGTGTGGTTCTCCATCATGCTCTGGTTAATATTTTGTCATTTATAAACTAACATGTGAGACACCTGCTCACCTCCAGCTGTTGGATAGACTGTCTCCTATAGACAGTGGACGAGGAGAGCAGCTGCTTTCTTATTGTTCAGTGTTAGCAGATGTTAGCACGGCCAGCTTCCTGTTGGTACAACTTAGAGCTCATTTGGCTAACGGCTCATTCCTTTTCTTCATGTTATCTCACCAGTTGGGACAAGGGGTGGGGGACATTTTGAATAAAAGCAGTGTTAGCATCTCTAGCAGACCAGAATTCATCGTAGTATATTGATAAAAAACAATAAAATAATAATAAGAAAAACAGTTCTGACCTGCTCATGATGCTTAGGCGTTTTTTGTATTAGCAAGGATCAGCGTAGAACATCTTCTGACTCTGGGTCACTGATCTTCTCATGTGGCATCTTCATGGTAACCTACACGCTGAACTGACGAAGCTGAAACGCACTGCGTAGTTGTGTTGTTGTTGTGTTTGCTGGACTGATTCATAAAACATTCTGGTGTGTGTGGTTGATTTTACTGAGATGTGAACAGAATCCAGGCTCATACCACTGATGTATCTGCACCTGGTGCTTGATCAGGTGGATGTGAACAGGAGGAGCCCAGTTCCCAGACCTGGTCTGATGTGGACTGTCAGTGTTGGAGGTTAGGCTGATAAAGCTCTGAGTCCATTATGATTCTGACTGCAGCGCTGCAGATAACATGTGCAGGAGATTTTGCAGAGAAGCTGCTGCCTGCAGAGGCTGACCTCAGGAACACACTGACCTCGACATGGAAGGTGGAGGGAGGGGCTGGGGTTAGATGCAGGCCCCCCCTCTGTTCGTTTTGTTCTCCTTCTCCCTGAGTGCCTTGCTCCACAGGCTGCCTGCTTGGAAATGGCATCATTGCAGCCCCTCCTCCACCACCCTTCCCCTCGCTTTTCCTTCATCTTCGGGGTCCCGGGGGCTTTGTGAGTGTCTGTTCGTGCCAAATGCCAGCACGTTGCACCCCCCCCTCCCGCAATTCGTGTGTGAGAGAAAGAGAGGGAGAGTTGGGGGATTTCTTTGGTTCCCTCCTTTATTCAGGGTGGGGGTTGCCTGTTATGTACCAGTGCTTGGTACTGTGTGTTTGTGCGACTGGCTGGTGTGTGAGTGAGCGGCCTCCATTGTTCTCAGCCTCTGCAGGAATGCTGCTGAATGGTGGATGTATCAGCCCAGATGCCCGCCGTCTTGTCTGTCTTTGTCGTTTTCGTCTCTGCTCGGTCTGTTTCTGAGCGTCAGGAGCTGTCCGGTCTCACCGTCACCCTGAACATCTGGAAAGATCATCATCTGCTCTGTGCCCCGTTAGTAGACACATTCACACACATTCAGGCTGCAGGATCAGTTTACACCAGAAACCATGTCAGAGTTCATTCTCACCAGTAGCAATGGGGGTGAGTGGGATTGGGGAGGGGGTCACTGGTGATGATAATCAGTCAAAGGAAACAAGAGAAACAGAAATCGAGTGCTCCGATCATGATTGATCAGTGAGGTCATCAACATCTTCTGCTGTAGTTTCAAATGACACTCAAAGATCTTCAGGTTGCACCAATACAATAACCCTCTTTAAGGGGGAGGGGTGGGGGGGTATTGGATTTATTTCTGCTCAGTCTCTTACTCATATGGATCAACATCCTCAGTAAGGGGAGGGGCTAACACCCACCAAGGGGATGGGCGACTGGGATGGGGAGGCACTAGGAAATCGTAAAGGGAGGGGTAACATTCTGAATGGGAAGGGCCCACTGTTTTGTTTTAATGTAGCCATATTGGATACGAATTTTGTATTGGCCAATCATAGCGTCTGCAGCTGTGAAGCAGGAAACAGAGGACAGAAGAGTTAAAGTCAGTGAGATGAAGCGTGGACAGAGGAGATATCACAGCACCGTCCCCACACTGTCCTTGTCTTGTCTGGGCCCCCAACCAGGAGATCTGAGACAGGTTCAGATGAAAGACTGCGTCAGCCGCCTCACTTTGGCAGCTGTCCAATCAGGCTGCAGAAGAATTCACAGTCAGCTCTTTGTCAAGTGAAATCATGTCCAGAGCTGTTTCAGGATCAGACTCTGTCTCTCTGTCCACAGAAACAGAAACAGGAGTGAGTTCCTGCAGAAAACATCCATTAAACATTTCTGTTCCCTGCAGCCACAGCCACTACTGACACAAGTCATTACTGTAGAATAATTGTGCTTGTGCTGATATAATTGGTGAATCATTATTGAGGCAGGTGTGTGTTCGTGAACACAAGGGGGGGGGCAGGTCCCAACAGCTCCTGCATGGGATCGTGTATCTGGCCTGGAGGTGTGTCTAATTGTGTTGAAAATACAGCTTTGAGTCCTGAATGAGGAGGAATTTGAGCGGGAAGCAGCGTGCTGTCACAGAGGGGCGGGACCACGCCATCCATCTGTTGTGACATGTATGTTACTTCTGACTGAGCCCTTGTTAGGCTGTTCTTTATTTCACACCCCAGCAGTGTTCCTGTCTGTTTGTCAATCCCTGGGAGAGAGACCACCTCCCCCACCTGGACCCCCCCCCCCTGCCAAGGGGAAGCAAGAGAGGAGAGGAGGAAACAGGGGAGGAGGTCAGTCTGTCTTATCTCTGTATAAATATCACTTTGCTGTTATTTACTGGTTTTTCACACCTGAGGAAACAGCAGGTGGATTTGAAAAGCACCTGGACTTCCTGGAGGCGGGGCTTACTAGTACACACACTCCCACACAGTGTGGTGATGGAGGCAGCTCAGTTATTGCAGCTAGCTGCAGGCTAACACTCTGGATCCATGATGACCCGGGTACTGGTGCTGATCCTGGTTCTGGTCCTGGTCTCCCTCTTGACTCAAAGTACAGAGAACCAGCCCGCCACCCTGATACTCAGCCCTGTTAGTAGCAACTTCTCAATCAATTTCGCTTTATCACTGAAGTGGTGGCGGGACTCCCCCCCACCTTTGATGGATGTCGGCAGGAAGCAGGAAAACTGAGTTTAAAGCAGAGCCAGGTGGCGGTTTGGGGATCGATAGCTTGTTAGGAAGCGACTTCAGCCATGTCTGACTTCAGCCATGAAGTCAGACATGAACCCCCCCCCGCGCGCCCCAAGGGTTCACCAGCCACTGCTGAGGAAGATGACAGGAAATAAAAGGTGTGTGTGTCCCTAAGGGCAGTTGTGTTATGTTCAGACCACCTCAAACACCTTAGAAATCATCTCATCAGCTCAATTCACTCTGTGTTGAGTTGACTGTTTATGTGTGTGCATGTGACATCACTACAGGTTTCTGAGTTAGCTGTGGCTGTGTTCGTGTCTGACCTGGACTGTAGTGGTCTGTGGAGGAACTGCAAGTTTAGCCTCATGGTTCAGATTGTGTGTGTGTGTGTGTATATGATTTTGTCGTAACTACACAACTTTCACTCAACACCCACATAATTCATTGAGATTAGATGTGTATGATTGTGTGATTCAACAGTATCTGAATGCTCACTTCACTGGGTTTGTGCGTTAGGCTTAGCCAAGGACCAAGAACCACACAGCCACTTTCTGAATATTTCCAGCTATGCATTATGGGAGTCCGGAGCTGTCCTGTGGTTGTTGTGGTTACTGTCCAGATAATTGAACCAGCAGCAGGAAGCCCCCCTAACCCTTAAAAAGGATATAATCCTCCCCCCAACAAACTGTCCTTCCCATTTGATGGAACCTGGAGATGAATGAGCACATGTGGGATCACTGCTACACACACACACACACACACACTGTGCTGCTGGGTCATGTGTGTCCATTGATATTTAAATGTGAGTGTTTGCCCTCCTCCCCCCTTTGTCTTTGTGTGAATGGACTCATCAGGATGGAAGCTGTTTGTTCATATCCCACTGCCTCATTAACACCCCCCCACCCGAGACTCAGTCAAGCACACACACACACACACACACACACACACACACACACACACATATTCTAGTTCCACTGCTCTCATGGGGACCCATTGGCATAATGCATGACCTGACCGACCAGGTGGGTTTATTCCCTGGCCACGCCTCAAACTCCCACACTCAGGGGGCGGAGTCAACAAGCTGACTGTCAGAAACCGTCAAATTTTCTGGAGGTGCCTCTTAATGACATGGCAGCTTCTGTAACTCCGCCCACTTTTCTACATTTAAAGTAATTCACTTCCCATCAGTCACCTGAAAACACTCACCTGAAAGTGATATGAGCCTCTAAAACAAGAGACACACTGCAGGATGTTTTATTTTGCAGACTCACCAGCAGCTCATCAGTTTCATCGAACATATAGTCATAGAAAATTGTGACCTTTGATGAGAGCAGCTGGTTTACATGCAGATTACAGACTCATGTAGCTGATTGTGTGTCTGTGTGTGAACACGAAGTGTGTTCAGAGGATGATTTATACAAAACGTCACTTGTACACAAAGAGGCTGTTGTGGAGTAGTGTTGGTTTACATGCAGAGTGAGGACCATGATAATAGAGCTGAATTTTGTCCAGCAGCTCTTTGATTCACAGATCTGATTAGTAAATTTGGGGGCTGGAGCCTCTAACAGGAGCAATGGGGGGGGCAGCTAATAGACCCTCTTGGAGGTTGTGACTGTTGTACTGCGATATTATTGTAGCAGGGAAATCTTTTGTGTGCGTGTGTTGTTGTTGTTGTTCTGTAAAGTGAAAGAGCAAACTACTCTTTCTCTCCACTACTGTGTAGTTTTATTTTGGAGCTCTGATCCTTTCTTTTGGAAGGTTGATCTCCATAAGAAAGCTTATTTGTGGTTTAAAAACTTCTCACTGAACGATGGAGCTCCTCTATTGGCTGACTTAGAGATGGACTCTGCTCATTGGCTGTTACTTTTACACAATGATATTTCTTGTAAGTGTCCTAACTGGCTGCCACAAACAGTTGCAAATGACAGAAAATGAAATAAAAGGAGGGGGAGCAGCAGAGGAATCAGTTCAGACCAGGACCAGACCAGGACCAGACATTAGAATTCAGCTCTGCAGCTGAGCTTTGATGTGAATCCACAGTCAGGACTGAGGCCCTCTGCATACTGAACAGAACAGCTTCTCATTCCCCCCATCCCCCCTCCGCTCACCACAGGTCACCTTCTCCTCAGGCTGCAGACCAGCAGACCAGCTCTGGGACCAAGACTCAGGAGGATCCTGATACAGCTCACACTCTGGTCCAGAATCTTCCTGAAACCCGAGTCCGTGGAAATCTGGTTCGCAGCAGACCCTGACATCTGGTCTCAGGCCACAGACCTGCAGCTTCTACCCCAAACACACATCAGGACGCCCCGGACCAGGTCTCTACAGTCCTCTGGTTTATTCAAGAGGTTGTCGACTGACACAGCAGGTCTGTGGGCTGCACCTGCTCACAACAGAGAAATCATCCTGGTCATGATTCTGCAGCGATGTCTCGAGGACTGGTCCAGTATCAGACTCTACAGGGCTTTATATTCAAACTTCAGTCCGGAGTCCAGACTGGCTCGAACCCGTCACCGGGACTGATGATGTCATTCCTGACCCATTGGGTTTGTCACCGACTGTTATTGCAGTTGGCAGGAGATGGTGTTAGTGCTGGGATGGAGGAATGTGGGCACTGGCCAACAGAGTCTCTGGCATTTGCTGCCATGGCAACAACCCCCCCCTTACCCCGGAGCTCCATTTATATCTGCAGACAGAAGTGAAGGTGGAGAGAACAAACACAAGACTGATGGACAAACTGAGGTGACTGTCTGTGTGTGTGTGTGTGTGTCCTCTGGGAAAGAGCATGTATAGCTGTAAATCTCGGCTCCTTTCTCTCTGCAGCTCCATTAATGTCAGTGTTTGTCTGTTTGTTTCTTTGGATTAGAAGGTTCCAGAACTAATGAGGGGGGGGGCATTAAGACCAGGACTAGAACCAGCTGGGTGGAGCTGAGTTCACTGAGGACCAGCAGGGTTGGGGGGGACTGGTTCATATCTGAGTTAACATTCACTTACAAACAGAGTATATGCTTCGTTGTGTGTTGGTTTGTTGTGCTCAGCCTTCGGCCACAAGTCAAACTGGAGGGGATAAAGGATTGTGTTACTGATTGTGCTACTGAACAGTGTTACTATCAGCAAGTAAACCGGCTGGACTGCAGTTTTATTCTCTTGTACATGTTCAGCAGTTCACGGCAGGGCGGCTTTGTGGCTTTGTTGTGAGGATTACTAAGAAACCAGCTGTTGATGTGCTGTGTAATTCTGGGTGGTTGTGTTGTGTTTTGTGGTGGTTTTGTGTTACTGTAATATGAAGTCTATCTCATTGTGTGTTGTGGGAAACATGTTACACAACAAGTGCTGAAGGAGGTAGTGGCACAGTCTGCAGACACACACATCAACACAAAGGAGCCGAACAGAATCAGTTCAGTTCTTGTCCAGATGTTGCCGTTCAGCTATCATCAAAGAAAACAGCTGTGTGTAAAAGTGTGTGTTTGCAGCCCCGACTGAAGAAACAGGAGCTCTGACTGAGTTTAAGGAAGTCCCAAACCCCCCCTTAGACGCTTCAGTCCTCTGTCCCTCAGTCCTCAGTCCCTCTGTGATCTGTCCTCTATTCCTCTGTCCCTCAGTCCCTCAGTCCCTCTGTCCTCTTTCTTTCAGCCCTCAGTCACTCAATCCTCTCTGGATTTGTGGAGCTGGACTCAGATTGTGGTCTCAGGTGTATTTTGTTTGTCCATTCTGGCCTCTCAGTTCATCTAGTCATTTGTCATCTGGTCCTGGTCTGTCCCCTCACAGCCTGTCTCAGTTTGACATACTGTGTATGTCACCACATACACACTCACTACACTTACATGACACCTAAAAAAAAAAAAAAAATATTGCATTAGTCCGACCAAAACTGGACTTATATAAGTATATGTAAACACGTTAGCTTGACTCAAGTCAAACTTATAATAGCTGGTCTAACACACCCAGATAATGCGATTGAAATTTGATCTGCTGCTGCATGTATACTGACAGTCGGACTGGAACCGAAGGAGGTGATCTGTGCATGTGCTTAAGTTTTGCACTCAGCTATGACCCGGAAGTTGTACAGCACTTAAAAAGTAAAGTAAACATAGGTGGTCAGACAAAAGAAGCCGGCAAACTGCAAACAAGTCAAACATGACAAACTCTGCAACAAAAGCTCATTTTTGGACGGATGCAGAGGCTAACTTGTTAGCTCACTGGTCTTTTTTTCTTTCCACCTCTGTTGTGGTCTGTGACATCACAGGTCAATCGGTAGTGGCCCACAAGCCAAAAGAGTGCATATTGCCACCTATTATAGCGGAGGCAACATGATTTCAACAAATACATTGATTTCACCCCCATGCATGTTTACTGTGACAAGGACAGAAGTTCGATCAGATGGCTTTATCGCGCTACAACCATAGCTCCACTTAACTGTGCATGTAAACGTGTTGACTAACACTTAGGACTGAAATAGTCCGCTTCTGGAGAACCCACCTGTACCAGAGACACTTTAAGCTTCATCATCTGACAAAGGTCACAGTTAACACTGTTAACTTGTTCGTTGTTATTGTAATTATGACACCACTAAATACAAAGTTTGGATGAAATAATAATAAAGCTGATGAGTTTTGTGTTGTTGTGCATCTCCCCAACCTCAGTCAGATGACAGTCTGACCTCTGACCCTCAAAACCCTTTATATTCACAGCAGATTGAAGAGGAGTACGGTGAGGTTTTATGAAACACTTGTCAGGACACATGTAGTCAGCTGGTTTGTGTGTGAGGGCCTATAAATAAGTCAAGTCTGCAGGGTGTTCGGCGCTGCAACACCAGCTAGGGAGAAATCTGTAGCTGTTAGCTTTTAGCATGCTAATATACTCCCTCAATTCATATTCATGCTGCCTCTGTATTCCCATGGCTGGAGAGTGTATGTGTGAGAGGGAGAGAGAAAAGAGAAATCTGTTTTCTGATTAGTGGAAGAAATTAATGAGCATGTGTTCATGTTTGTGTTTCAGTCACATACACAGCCAACACACACACACAAACACACACACACACACACACACACATTATTCATAGATAAAAGAGAGATGCAGATTGAATCACAGAGTAACTCTGCCAACAACTTCAGTTTATGATGCTGCAGGAGACGGAGTCAGGTGGTCATGTCACCTCAGGTGTTGTCATTCTGGAGCAAATCAAATTAAATATTAACATGAAGCGTCACTGAGTCTCTGCTTTGATTGGTCAGCTGTGCTTACCTCAGAACAGTGTTTTCATTGGTTACTGGTTTTTATCAGTGGAGCCATGGTCTGCTTTAACGGGGACCTGTACCAGACTGGACCAGTCAGAACCAGCATCCAGTGGACTTACTGCATCGGGGTTCGTGTTAAACCCTCTTTTGTTCTGGCCTTAAACACTTTATCAGCCGTCCCTCCTCCTCATGTTTCAACCCCCCCTGTTCTGTCTCTGCTCCTCAAGACCTGAGACCTCCAGGGACACGGTGGGATAGTGTTACATGGTGAGCCCAAAACTACAGACACACACACACACACACACACACACACACACAAGCCTTAAATGGATCATGGCTTTCAGAGCAGAACAAATGGGCCCACTAGGAACAGAAACAGAAGGTTGGTCTGGACTGAGTGGAGCTCTCACTTACAGTGTATACAGCTCTGTACACACAGACAGACACACACACACACACTGTACTCAGCTGAGATTCACTGAAGTAAATGGGGTGTCGAAGTTAGTATTATGCAATTATTTCTGCTTCTCTGCAATGCACCCACTCTCAAGTGAGTGTGTGTGTCAATGTGTGTATATGTGTGTGTGTGAGAGATAAAGGGTATCTCCTGGCATCGCAGCAGTACCCACGCCTCTCTGGTGAAAAATGAGCACTTTCTGCACTGAAATGTGGCGAGTGTGAACATCCCACACACTGAGACACACACACACAGTCAGTGTGAGAGGAGCTGCAGTGTGAATATGAATGAGTCTCTGATTCTCTACATGTACAAACCTCTGCTGCTCATCAGACGACCGTGAGCTCGTCTGCAGGCCATTTGAAGGTCGAAGCTGTGTGTGTGTCTCACTGAGCAGACAGTAGCATCGTCCTTGGTGCTCAGTGTCTTCTCTCTCAGACAGATCGGGCTGCTCATTTGGTTCACTGTGTGTGTGTGTGTGTGTGAAAGAGAGCGAGAGCTTGTTTTACTACACTTTTGGGGACCAGCTTTATGGGCCTCAGAAGTTTAAAGAGCAGAGTCCCCACTACAAACACTGGCTAGACGCATGTGTGATGAGGACAGACAGGAACTGATGCACACACACAATAACACAGTTGATAATATCTCCTGGTGTCATAAGATGTTTAATGCAAAACTGTAAATCAATAATAAATCTTTGGAAGATTTTGCAGGATCAGTCAGTTCTCCAACAAGGAAAAATAAACCTCGTGCTAGGATCAGGTAACCAGATGAGACTCCGCCCCCTCATTTCCTGCTGAGTTGAGCGGCAGGTAAGTGATTTAACAGACAGAGAGAGATAGAGAGACAGAGAGATTTGTTTTGGTTTTTAAGGCAACTTTATTTCACTCATTTCCAGAGACAGGTTTCGACACAGATTTCAGTCACTTATCAAACCAAACACACAAACTGCTCAGGTCAGTTGGTCGGTGAAGAGCAGCTGGTCCTCCTGCACTGAGCACAGGACCAGACCTGGGGTCCAGATCTGCTTGGTCCTGCATCTCTCTGTAGTATTTAAAATCAATCATCACTCTGTCTTTAACCATCCTGCTGAACAGGAGGACCAGGTCAGTGTCCACACTGTCCTCCATCTTCCTCTTCCTGGAGACGTAGATGGCCAGTTTAGCCTGTCCCAGGATGAAGTTGATCATTTGGCTCCTGTGTTTGGTGGCCTTCCTGTATCTGAAGCCCAGGATGAAGGTCTGGAAGGAGAACACCTCTCCTCCTTTCCTGAGCAGTGTGTCCAGCTGGGAGAACAGGGGGCCGAGCCGAGGACACAGGAGATGCACGGGTTGAGTATGGAGACAAAGGCACTGACTGCCAGGATCGCATGTAGAAGCCTCTATTGAAGGTCATTCCCCCCAACATTCCCAAGCATAGAAAACAGTGGCAGCAGTCGACAGCACTCCATGAACTAATGGAAAACAGTTTCATGGCTTCTGCAAAATGGACACTCGTGATTAACATCAGAATTAATGAAGGAAACAAAAGCATGAACTGCTACGATACCATGCACAACCCTCCACTGCAGGTCGGCAGCACTTTTTGTTAATGGTGACTCAGGTCCAGCATCGTCACTCAGACCTAAGTGACCAGAGGAATTCCCACCGCTCAAAAAAGGACCTGCACAGTCCCTAAAATCTGGGAAAATGTTCAACGAAGGGAAAACATCATCTTCATTAGGTTGAATAGAATCATCACAGTACTGAGCTAACAAATTCTTCTCACTGTCTGAGAGAGCATCTCTCCATTTATTGAGCACCAGAGTGATAGTGTGCACTGATCCCGCCTCTAACTGAGAGGCAAGAGGAGATGCATCCTCCATGTTTGCTCCTGGGAGCTGAACAACGTGTCCCAGAGTCACTATGTTAGACACACAGAACTGCCTGAGCAGAGTTTGCCCCAGCTGACAGACCGTATCAAACCAAGTCCCATGGACGACTGGCTCCTGGAGCAGCCAGAACAGTGAGCAGTGATGTCCCAGTCTCTCTTTTTTAAACAAACTCCACACCTTAAATTGCCAACATAGTATTTTCAATAAGCTCCTTGATGTGAAGCTTCTTTAAATCCATAAGGAACAAAGCTCTGTTCAGTCCAATTCCACCACATTGACTCAAGATGGCACAAGCCAGCAGCCTCGAGACTAGATCTGTAGGACCACACAGAAACCTTTGTAGGAACTAGAGACGGAAGGTAGCCCCTCTGCTGCTCAGATGGGTCAGGCCCTGTCCTCCTTCATCCCTCGGCAGATACAGCACACTCTGAGGGAGCCAGTGCAGTTTGTCCCAGAAAAAAATCCACAAGAAGAGCCTGGACCTTAGACAGCAGGTCTGGTTGGGGGTCAACAACTGACAGGCAGTGCCACAAAGAAGAGGAAACCAAGTTATCTGCAATGAGGACCTTCCCTCTATGTGACAAATTCATTATAATCCACTCCCACCTAGCTGGTTGACCTTTGACCTTTTCAAGAACATTTTCCCAGTTTCTAAGGACAACAGACTGATCCCCCAGAAAAACACCTAAATATTTCAACCCCCCCGTCTTCCAAATCATCCCCCCAGGCAAACTGAGCTGACACATCCAACACTGAGAGCTTCACTATTGTCCCAGTTAACCTTGTCTGGAGATATTAAACCAAACTGAGTGATTTTTCTCGCCAAAATATCAATATCCTGCTGACAGTTAACCAGAATGACCAAATCATCCACATAAGCAGACAATTTCAAAGGAGCAGTACAGCCAGGAATAGTTAGATCCTGCAGGTCAGATCTAGGTTTGTGCAACAAAGGCTCAATTACTAAGGAATACAACATACCAGAGAGGGCGCAGCCTTGTCTAATTCCTGTTTGAACCTGAAGGGGGGTGCTCAGTCCACCATTAATTTTAAGAACACTCTGAATGTCACAATACAAAACCTTAACTTTGTCAGTAAAACCAGGACTGAAACCAAAAGCACGTAGAGTGAGCCATGAATATTCGTGCTCAACACGATCGAAAGCTTTTTCCTGGTCAGTTGATATGATTCCAGCTTTGATGCAAAACAACTTACAGATCTCCAAAAAAATCTCTAATCAGAGTGATGTTATCATTAATCAACCTCCCAGGATCACTATGAATGACTTGTGCCATCACTTGACTCAGCCTGGATGAGAACACTTTAGAGAGGAGCTTGTAATCAGTGCAGAGCAGCGACACAGGCCTCCAGTTTTTTATGAGCTGTGGGTCACCTTTCTTAGGCAGCAGGGTAAGGACTGCCCTCCTGCAGCAGCAGCAGCAGACTATCACTCCGTACTGAGAGCAGACCCCCCCACCACTGACCACAAGGACCTATAGAAGCCAACAGGTAAACCCTCGAAGCCGGGAGCTTTCCCACTCTGCATGACCTGCAGAGCAGCATGAAGCTCATCAGAGGATGATGCTCAACCTGAGGGAGACCACAATAAAACCTCTGAGACACTGGCTGCTCCTCTCTGTGTTCAAACTTCAACAGGTTGCTGTAGAAACCGACTGCACGCTTACAAATTGCAGCAGACCGAAGAAAAAATGTGATGGGACATCCATCAATGCAACATTTTGAGATCTGATCAGAGCCCCCTGAGCTGAGACACCCAGCAGGTTGGTTAAAGCAGACCTTATCACTGCAAGTGTTTCAGTGTGACCTCAGAAAACTCTTGGAGCTTCTCCACTTCAGATTCCAGACTTTTCACTGAACTCATTGAGGTATGTGACATTCCTAGTGTACTGTTGACAGAATTGCCTTATTTTAACCTTTCCACCAAGGTTGTAAAGACACAAAATCCAATTTTGTACTTTGGTGATTGTTCCAAAAAACACAAATATTAAATATAAGTTTTTATCCTCCAATAAAGCTGTGTTGAAATGCCAAAAAGCACTATTGGGTTTAACACATTTTATAAAGATAGAAGCTGTTACAAGTGAATTATCAGAGAACCCAACAGGGCTGATAGTACAACTCTTAAATACATTAAAATGATGTCTGAAACAATAAAACCTATCTAGCCATAGACAATAAGTTATCTTTAACATGTCTCCAAGTATATTGTCTCTGTTCATCATGAAATCCCCTCCACACATCACACAACTCATGAGCTTAAATGAGATGAAGCAGACGGTTGTGAGAGGCAGTATGAGGCTCTGGATGGTTCGGGTTAGGGTTAGAGGTTAAATTCTCCACCAATAAATACATATTCTTCACTTTGACATTCTCTATCACATCATTTAAAACATCCAAAAAGATTAACCTCTTCGCTCCCAAGACTGGAGCATAAATATAAAAAACACAATTTTTACATTTTCACACACTGCTGTTACTTTTAATAGACGACCTTTCAGAGTCTACAGACTGTGGAATGAAATTCCTGGAAAAAAGAATCCCATCCCCACAACTTTTACTGGTCTTGTGACTTTAAAAGATTTCACTAGTCCATTCTTTTTTCCAATCAGCCTCATTATCATCATTATTACTTCTGAAGAGAACACAGGTTGAAAAGAGATGCCCTTTTCCAATAATCTCTTGCCCCATTTAAATTCAAGCTGCCTATTTGTATGTCCCCCATAGAACAGAAAAAATGTTGCAAAACAAACAAACAAAAAAGAAATAAATGAGAAACTCTATTAGACTTATTCATCACTAGCTAGCTGCTTTTTAACCTTCAGAACTAGTTTTTAACACGAAAATGCTCCTGGTCAGTGAAAGCTTTCTCCCACAAAACACCCGAACTTCTCTGAAAAGTCTGTATCAAGGAGGAGATGTAAATCCACGAACACTTTAACATTCCTTGCTCCCTTAGTGTCCTGTGGGAACTTCTTGATACTCGCTAGAGAATAACCCCTCTTCCTGCGAGACCATGACTGTGAGGAAGCAAGAGACTCCTCGTCATCATCTTCTTTACTTTTGCTCTCACCTGACTGCAGACACTGATCCTGAGAAAGTGTCTTAGTTTCACCAGAAGACTGACAAATGTCCTCAGTTTTCTTCTTCTTCTTATCCTGAGACATTTCATGCAACATCTCCCCCTCATCTTCCTCTAGAAAACCCTCTTCCTCCTGTGTTCACTGTCACCGCTGTTAGTGTGTGACTGTTCACTGACCTCCGCAACAGCACCTTCACCAGTAGAACCAGTAGAAACAACAACACCCAGACCCTCAGAAACTGGATCAGCAACGTCACCTGGTCCGACTTCACCAGTAGCACCCAAACCATTAACACTTACACCAGCAGAAACTGAAGCAGCAGTACTGGGACCAGCACAAGCCGAACCAATCTCATCATTATTTGTATCTGCATGTTTGTATGGGCACGAACGAATGAGGTGACCCTCCATCCCACAGCCAAAACACTTCCTTGTTTCAGAAGTTGCATACACAGCATAATCAAAATCAACCCTAACCCTAACCACTCTGAATTTAAGCACCAAGTTTAACTCCTCAGTGTTGTTCTTCAGAATCATACTGACCTACCTTCTGAAGGAAACAACATGTTTCAAATGAGGAGATTTACAACCAAAAGGAATCTGTTTAATTGCAGACATTAATTGTCCGTGTCTCATTAATTCTCTCTTTAACATTTCATTGCTAATGAAAGGGGGGGCTTTGGACAAAATGATCTTTGGCTGGATTAACCAGTGGTACAACATGAACAAAGGTGTCCTTTATCACCACACCTTGCTTAACAATCACACTGACTTTATCAGTGCTATCCAAAAAAATGATGACTCTGTTATTCCTTCTACATGCAGACTTTTTGCTCTCATAACCCACGATCTCACCGATCACCAAACTGTAATCCTCCACAGAACAATTTACAGTCAGAGTTTAACCCCATGTCGCCGCCAACTGCACGAGTCTGCATGACTCCGAGTCCTTACCGGGAACAAAACCATCCCACAACACATTAATCCACTATGATGATAAATCTACCAACAATCAACACAAAAAGAGAAAAACAAAAGATAGAAAAGACGCACACTTTCACTGTCTTTCACTCCTGCATGCACTCAGAGAGAGAGAGACAGAGAGGTTCTCATGTTCCACAGTAGCTGTGGAACATGAGAACGGTGGTGGTGGTGGTGGGGGGGTTAAGCCATTTTGTCCTGTGGCAGCTCAGTTTGATTAACGTCCGTTCTGTGGGGAATTTGGAACATGATGCAGTTGTACAATTGTTCTGTGGTGTGTGTCTAAGGCTGTGCAGCAGAGCAACAGCTGACTGAAGACAAACAGTCGGGTCAGAACAACACGATGTCTCCAACAACGCTGATTATCATTATTTATCAGATCCAGAATTTTATTGCACTGAGCAGCTGACAACTTCCTATTGGCCAACAGGACACTAACAAGAAGACATTCCTGTGAGTGGTTGGTCACGAGGGTGCTGCTACCCAACACCCATCGATCACCGATCATCAACCATCATCTTTATGATGAACCAGCTGAGTTTGTTTTTAAACCTGAATGAGACTGAACCAACCTGAGATGGTGATGAAGGTGATGATGATGATAATGATGATGATGATGGTTACATCAAACTGATGTGTTTTTGTCGTCATGTTTTTCAAACAGCACAAACAGGACTGAGGGTTGCTGGGTAATTGAGTTCAGCCTGTTAGCTGACTGATGTTCACAGCACTGTTTGCGTAGCTGTGTGTGTCCAACTCACCTGTTTTAAGAGTTGACAGTGATTGTGTATTTATTAGTATACACACAGGTAGAGTGTTTGTTGTCATCTTTATCTCTGTGTCCTGTTGTCTTTATTCAGAGTTGTATGTGTGTGCTGTTTTCTGATGTGATGCTGTTGTTGGGTCATTGTGTATTTTAAAGCTGACAGTAAGGAATCAGCCTCAGCACAGACCCTGAGCTTCGCCGCAGGGCAGAACATGGTGACAGCTGCCTGTCTCTGTCTGCTGTCGTCATTGATCTCCATGTTTTAACTGGGGGGTCAGAGCGGCGGATCACACATGTGTTCAACGTCAGCTGCTGCCCTGAAACCAGCCCTCAGGGTGTGAGCCTGTGTGTGTCTGTCCAGATGTGTTTCTTTGCTCTTTGTGTTGTAACTGCTGAGAAATAAAGGAGATTTGGATTCAGGTCCCTGAAACCGGACCAGAGTGTCTCAGTCTGGACCAGATCCACATGCTGCTGAACCTGGATTTGGTGATGGTGGGGGCTTCAAGGCCCCCCCAGAGAAGGCATCAGTTTGGGGTTGGGCTGATTTTCCTCCCCCACCGTTTGCTGAGCTGGTTTCTGGTCAGAGGAGCTGGTTGTGTGTTTGTGAATGCAGATTTAGCAGCATGTTATTATCGGCGCTCTCGGACACACTGTCTTTTCCCGCCCATCTCTCATGTGGAAAGTGCAGAGTCATCAAATTGTAGACCGCGGTGGTGCTTTTACGGGATCAAGCCTCTCCGGAGCCCGAATTGGCACATACCTGTGGCTGCCTGTTTTTTTTTTTTCTGAGCGGCAGCTTGGCTGGTTTTTCCATGACTGTGGATGTGACATGGCCTCAGACTGGAGTATTTTGGGTGGGGGGGTTATGACAGGGTCATAATGCACCGGGCCATCATTTTGAGCTCGGCAGTTATTTTCTCAAGTGTTTGTTTTGTGTTGCTACATTCCTCTTCCGAGCCGTACAATTATTTTGTTCCTTCTCAAACCAGCTCTGGTTTTTTGCAAACTTGCAATTGACTGAGCCTTTAGAGGCCACACAGTGATGATGTCAGCCTTCATTTTGGTTGCCTGGTAACTGCAGCTCTCCCTCTCGTGGATGGATAGTTAGTAGATGTAAGGTCTTGGGGGTGAAAGGTCAAATTGTGGCTCAACTAATCTTTCCCACCTCTCTGTGTCTTTCTGTTGCAGGAGTGAGTGATGATGGGATGGATGTGAATATGGGCCGATGGGAAGGCATGCGAGCCCCTCTCCTCGGCCTGTTGCTGCCACTGCTGCTCCTGAATCCTCCACCGTGCTGTAGCCTGAACACCCTGGGTCCCCTTCAGGATGGCCCCTCCTTTGGTTTCACCCAGGTTGTGTACCACGCCACCGTTCATGAAAACTCAGCAGCACGCACCTACGCCAACAGTAAAGTTAAAATGGGTGTCCACCTGGTTCAGCGCGCCTGGGAAGTTCGTTACAGGATCACTTCAGGTGATGACGAAGGGCTTTTCAAGGCGGAGGAATATGTGCTTGGGGATTTCTGCTTCTTACGCATAAGGACTAAAGGTGGAAACGCTGCCATCTTGAACCGAGAAATCCAGGATAATTATGTGTTGACAGTGAAAGCTTCTGTCAAGGGGGAAGCCATCCTTGAGGCCTGGACTAAAGTCAGCATACAGGTGTTGGACATGAATGACCTACGACCATTGTTCTCACCCACCACATACTCTGTCACCATCGCAGAGAGCACACCTCTCAGGACTAGCATAGCACAAGTTACCGCCACAGATGCAGATATTGGCTCAAACGGGGAGTTTTACTATTTCTTCAAGGAGAAGATGGAGCTATTTGCAGTGCACCCGACTAGTGGAGTGGTTTCCCTCAGTGGGAAGCTCAATGTTGATGAGCAGAACCGCTATGATTTAGAAATCCTGGCAGTGGACCGCGGCATGAAGCTGTATGGAAATAATGGGGTCAGCAGCACAGCCAAGCTCTTTGTCCACGTGGAGCGTATGAATGAGCATGCCCCTGTAATGAGCGTGGTCACCCATAGCCCCTCATGGCTCGATAAAAATCCTGTGTATGTGATGGTAACTGTTGAAGACCACGATGAGGGTTTGAATGGAGAAATCGACTCTGTGGTCATTGTTGGTGGAGACCCCTCAGAGCAGTTTGTTGTAGAGAGATCTGAAGAGAGCGTGTTCTCCATAAAGGCCTCTGGCTCAGTAAACTGGGAGAACTACCCTTATGGCTGTAACCTCACTTTGCAGGCTAAAGACAGAGGAACCCCTCAGAAGTTCTCTGCTGTCAAAGTTGTCCACGTCATGGTAAGGACGCAGCAGACAGGGGAAGTGAACTTTGAGCAGGAAGTGTATGAAGTGAGTCTGAACGAAATCTCACCACCAGGAACAATAGTTGAGGCTGTTAAAATCAAACCAGAGCCTGATGATGCTGAGTATATCCTGGCACCTTCTGCTGATTCAGCTTTTTTTCAAATGAACACCGTAACAGGTGTCATCTCCACCACCTGCTGGTTCACTCAGGTGACCCAGGATGTCTTTAACCTGGAGGTGCTGGAAATAGACAGTGAGCTCAAAGTGAAATTGCGGGTGACCATTGAGGATGCCAATGACAACACACCAACATTTGCTCAGTCCTCCTACGAGTTCTTTGTGAATGAAAGTGTTCCGGTTGGGACCAATGTGCTCACAGTTTCTGCAGTGGACAAGGATAAAGGTGAAAATGGATACATAACCTACAGCATCTCCAGTCTGCAGCCTTTACCATTCCGGATCAACCAGTTCTCTGGTATGATCAGCATCACAAAGGAGCTGGACTTTGAATCCTCACCTGAGAGCTTTGTGTTTGTTGTCAGAGCATCTGACTGGGGGTCTCCTTACAGACGGGAGAGCGAGGTAAACGTGACCATCCACCTGGAAAATGTAAATGACAACCAACCGCTGTTTGAGAAGGTGTCATGCCAGGGTGTGATTTCTAGGGATTTTCCGGTGGATGAACCAATTACCACCATGTCCGCAATTGATATAGATGAATTAGAACTAGTGAAATATAAGATCATTTCAGGGAATGAATGGGGCTACTTTGATCTTAACCCGGATTCAGGGGTTCTTGCACTGCGACACTCCCTTGCAACAGCCAATCCAAAGAATGGTGTCTTCAGCCTCAAAATAACTGCCACAGATGGTGAGAACTTTTCCGACCCTATGTTTGTGAACATCACAGTTGTTCATGGGAAATCACCTCCCAAAGGTTTCAACTGTAAAGAAACCAGAGTAGCCCAAAAGTTAGCTGAGAAATTACTGAAAAAGTCCAAAGCCAGCAGCAAGCCCAAAATCGAGGAAGGTTTCATTGACCTGTTCTCTGTCAATCGGCAGACGCCTCAATTTGACAGAGCTTTTCCCACAGATATCTCTGTGAGAGAGGACCTGAAGGTGGGCTCCAGTGTTTTCAAGGTGAATGCCTACGATGGTGACACCGGTTTCAATGGTCAGGTCCTTTATGCTATTTCAGATGGAAACACAGACAGCTGTTTTACCATTGACATAGAAACTGGCCTCATTAGTGTCTTCCTGCCCCTGGACAGAGAAAAAAGGGATCGTTATCTCCTCAATCTCACGATCTATGACCTCGGTCTGCCTCAGAAAACCTCCTGGCGATTGTTAACTGTGTATGTAGAAGATGCTAATGATAACTCACCACAGTTTCTACAGGAAGGAGGCTATCAGATCATAATTCCTGAAAACACAGCCATAGGTACAGACGTGATTCAGATTGCAGCCTCTGACAAAGATCTTGGATCTAATGGCGAAGTTCTGTATTCTGTTCTGACCAGCATCACTCAGTTCAGCATCAACTCCACCAACGGAATTGTTTATGTTGCGGGTCAACTAGACAGGGAGTTTGTTTCGACTTTCACTCTGAAGATTGAGGCCCGGGACAGGGCACAGAAAGGTAACCAGAGGTTTTCTGTGGCCACTTTGAAAATCATCCTGGAGGATGTAAATGATTGTCCTCCACTTTTCATCCCCAGTGTTTACAAAGCCAGGGTTCTGGAGGATCTGCCCATAGGAACAGTTGTGGCCTGGTTAGAAACCCAGGACCCAGACTTGGGGTTAGGAGGCCAGGTCAGGTACTCATTAGCCAATGACTACAATGGATGGTTTGAGGTAGACAGGGCCAGCGGCGCGATCCGACTGACAAAAGAGCTGGACTATGAGACCCAGCAGTTCTACAACATCACTGTGAAGGCCAAAGACAAAGGGAGGCCTGTTTCTCTTCTCTCTGTCACATTTGTGGAGGTGGAGGTGGTGGATGTGAACGAGAACCTCTACACTCCATACTTTTCCCACTTTGCCCTGACGGGATTAGTGAAAGAGAATGCCCGGATTGGAACTACCCTACTGCAAGTCACTGCTAACGATGACGACTCTGGCAGAGATGGAGAGATTCAGTACTCCATTCGTGATGGCAGCGGACTCGGACGATTCGCCATTGACGAAGACACAGGTAAGACTTCTTTATTGTTCGATGTGTTTCCTGTTTTGGCTCAATTTGACCGCATTCAGATTAACAACTGCAGATTAAAGAAGGCGGCGCACAGGACCATTTATAGTGTCATATTGGCCCGATCTTTTCATTTGTTGTCGCTCTGGAGAGTGTTTGACATGGACTCTAAAATCCCACTTCAGGTTTCCAGGTTCAGTCTCTGTGTCGTTTGCCTTCAGAGTTTAGACTTCTGCCTACACTCAGGTCATCATGTGTTGGTGTGGAATTTTGAATTTCATCTTGTAGGTCATGTGCCATCATCTGCGCCAATGACATGTTCTTTTGTTGTCGCAGACAGAAACATGTGGTTAAAGGTTAACGAAATAATTTTACAGTCAACATAGAAATGATGAGTTGAGTTCTACTCCAAGAGGTGAATCTCTGCAGGAAGCCCCCCTGAGCCTCTTTAAAAATAAAACATGCTTTTTTTTTAAATAAATAGATGTTGACTGCGACTGTACGAGCTGACGTTCAGGTCAGTTCTGGTTGGGTCGGTTCTCATCAGATTATGGCATCCAGCTGTTGTTGGTTTTTCAGTGAGCAATGATTGTAAAAACTGAAACTACAGCAGATTTAAAAACAAAAATATGTTTGAGATCAGTTTACAAGCAGCACAGAGAGAACAGAGAGCAGCTGAAGTCATCCTTATAGCAGCCCGTTGTGCTGGATTTATTATTTTGCTTCAGGTGGTTTTTACATTAAAGTGCTTCAGAGACAGAAAATGTCAATTTTTACCCTGACAAGGAAAAATTTACATTGTAAAATGAAAACATCTCATTAAACATGTGGATGTTGTTATACCATTTGTGTTATTCTGGGTTGTTTGTTTTTGTAGCTGCAGAGAATGTGAGACACATACACCCTCTACTGTTGTTCAGAAACAAACCTTCGGGTGTGGAGTTAGTTAACTTGAGACACTTTTGTGCCAGTGAGGACACAGCTATGTGTCTGTCAGGACATAAATTCAAATAAAAAACAAGAACAAAAAAATAAATAAATAAAAACAACATGACAACAAAACAACACAATAGCAGGTGGAGGTGGTGAAGGCAGAGAGTCCAGCAGGTTACAGAGACTAGTCCAGGTAAGGGTTTCTAGAAAAGATAGTCTAGTTCCAGGTCTTACATGAGACGGTTCAGATTCATGTTTCCGGGTCCAGGTTTTACAGAGGACGTTGCAGGTCCAGGTGTCAGTCTTCACTCAACAAGAACCTGAGATACTAAACTCCCAGACTACCATCATTACCGCAGAAACAGGACTTTAGACCTGTAGCTGCTGATCCGAATCCCGATTTTTATGGTCACCCATGGAAATTTCATGCAACTCAGGTCCTAGTACTATAGAACCACATGGTCTGAATATCAGTGCCCGGAGACAAAGCCCTGGACATAGACTGAGGTGTGGTCCAGCTTTGTCAGGTCCAGGTGTGTTTGATTTGGGATCAGTTATGACTGGGCTGTGGTGTTCTACACTGTGTGTGTGTAGACTGGAGCTCTTTATTTCAGGTCTCCTTGGTGGTTTTGGCTCTTTGAAGAAAATGTCGAGTCTGTCCTTGTGTGTGTGTGTTGACTAACTGGATTAGTGTGAGAGAACCAGTCCAGATTAAACCCCACCCTTTGTACCTTATTCCTAATTTCAATGTTTATATATATATATATATATTTATTTTTTTTATTATTATTTCTTTATGTCTTTCCCTTAACATGCCAAGAGAGAAACACCAGAGTCAAATTTCTAGTATGTTAACACATACCAGGCAATAAAACAATTTCTGATTTCTGGTGGCTGGTTTTAAGGTTCAGTTTGCAGAGTCCAGACTGGGAGCATTTCTCTTTGGACTGAGACCTTTGAGAATATAAAACCTGGACCTGATTTAGGTTCAAAGACCACTTGGGGGTCTCCCTTTAGACTGTGTGGACCTTTACAGTTTCTGTGATGTTGATCAGGGCTGGATGCTTCAGACCTGGACCAGGTTTTGGGTGGAGCCGCTGGAGTCCTGCTGCATCACTGCAGTGAATGATTTGATTTAGCCACGATGCACCAGAAGAATCAGACAGAAAGACAGAAAGAACAATCACATACATACAGTAACACACTCCAGTCCTGTTGTACAGTGGATCTTGGGAGTCTGGGGGGCTACACAGTGAGTCTCTGGATTGAGCATGTTATCAGGACTTTGTTAATCTCCTGATTCCAAAGTAACCGTCAGACTCACTCAGTCTTGTTTTGATCCCCAGCAGCATCAGGTCTGCAGACACCAGATGCTGGTCAGACACTTTTTAACCCAAATCTCTGTCTCCAAGTCTCAGGTCTGGGGTGGATCAGGTTTCAGATCAAAGCGAAGGTCTGAGTCTTTGTAAAGTCACTGAGGGACCTGAGGAGGAGTCTGTCAGAAGCCCATTCCTGGGGCTGGTCCTGATGCTGGTCTCAGCCAGCTGTTATACCAGTCAGTACCAGCTGACCGGAGCAGTGAGCTCTGATTGGCTGACATTTTTTGGTTATTTTTCAGAAGTCCTCCTACTGACTCCATGTTCATACCTCAGACCAGCACCTGAAGGGACGAGTTCAGGTCCCTGGTCCGTGTGAACTCTGTTTCTCTGGTTCTTCTTCTTCTTGTTGCTGTGAGGAAGTTCACAGGAAGTGACACTAAGATCCTGTCTCTGATTAGCTGAGCTCAGTGCTTTCTCTCTCTCTCCTCCTCCTTCTCCTCCAGGGGTGATCTACACCACTGACATGCTGGACCGCGAGACAAAGGACTCCTATTGGCTAACAGTGTACGCCAGTGATCATGGCGTAGTTCCTCAGTTCGCCACCATTGAGGTGTTCGTCCAGGTGGAGGACGTCAATGATAACGCGCCCCTGACCTCAGAGCCACTGTACCGGCCCTCCATCCCAGAGAACTCCCCTCGAGATGTTTCTGTGATCCAGATTCAGGCCCAGGATCCTGACGCCCCATCCCCCAATGCTGTTGACAGGCTGAACTACCGCATCATCAGCGGAAACCCACAGAACTTCTTCGCTATTAACACCCGAACTGGTGAGTTTGGCCCTTGAACCTTCAGACTGTTTGGACCTTTAAAGTCAGATTCATGACTGATGTGTTTGAGAATCAGACTCAAATTAACTGAATGTGAATGATAGCACAGAGGGATAAGGACAAACAAAGACGGTTTAAACCCTAGGGGGCTTGTTTGTCCTTGTCATCCTGCTGTAGATTCATCTGATTGGCTGGTTGTGTGGCTGGTGCCATTTGAGCCAATCTTCTGAAGTTAACTTGCTTGAGTCCAGGTCTGTCCCGACTTATCCAGATCTGTCTCAAGAATCATTTATACAAACCTGAACATGTGTCAAACATTTCTTACACATATTTGAGAAACTGGGACTTTTATTTTGAAGTAGGTCTGTGGCCATCATTTCTGGGTAGTGACCAAAGCTCTCCCTCTCTCGAAGTTAACTGTCTCTGACGTCCACAGCTAATTACCTTTAGATCAGTGTGTTTAATCTTAAAACTGTTTATCTGTTTTCTGTCTCAGGTCTGATCACAACGACCTCCAGAAAACTGGACCGAGAACAACAGACAGAACATGTTCTGGAGGTGAGTGTGTGTGACCTCAGCCTCTGCGTGGTATTCAGAAGGTCTCAGTCTTGGATCATTTCTCTCTTTTGGTCTTGCAGGTCCTGGTGTCTGATGGTGGTCCCAGTCCCAGACACAGCACAGTCTGGGTGATGGTTCAGGTCCTGGATGAAAATGACAACAAGCCGACGTTCCCAGAGAAAGTTTATCAAGTTAAACTTCCAGAGAGGGAACGCAGGAAGAAGAGCGAGCCGATCTACAGGGTGTTTGCCTATGACCGCGACGACGGGCCCAACGGCGACCTCTCCTACAGCATTGTGGATGGCAACGAGGATGGCAAGTTCTTCATCGACCCCAAGACGGCTGTGGTGTCATCGCGCAAGGCGTTTACGGCAGGGAGCTACGACATCCTGACTGTGTGTACACGAGTTTGTTGTGTGTTTGTGTCAGTGGATGCTGTGTTGACAGCTTTTCACAGTCCGAAGTGTCCTCCTCAGATCAAAGCGACAGATAATGGGCGTCCTCAGAAGTCGTCCACCGCTCGCCTGCACATTGAGTGGATCCGTCGTCCTCCACCGTCGGCTCTACCGCTGCTTTTCGACGAACCGTTTTACAACTTCACTGTCATGGAGAACGACAAGGTGGCTGAGATTGTGGGCGTGGTGTCGCTGCAGCAGAGCTCCGCCCCTTTGTGGTTTGACATTACAGGTAAAACCCGCACACAGGTGAGGGGGCGCCGTCTGGTGCATGGTGTGTGTCCGTGTATATGAGGTGGAGTTCAGGTACTGCGACCTCGCTGCATGTTCTGCTCTGCCCATCTCAGTCACCATGACGACAGCCTCTCCTGATGGCGTCTGGCGACTCGTCCGCTTAGAGGCTCATCCTCAAACTTTGTACCGCTGAAACATTTCGTCTTTAAATTCCATTAATAACTTCACTCTGCTGCTCCTGAAAAGGCTTAACCAGATTAAGTCTCACCGCCGATTAAGCTCCGTTTATTCTGGTTTGAACTCAGATTTAGTAATCCCAATAATCAGTACTGTTGATTTCTATTGAAGTCACTTTTAAAGCCATTCAGAGCCTCATTCACTGACTTTCCCCCCAGGCCTGACGCTCTGAGGCCCAGAGACAGTCAACCCCAAGGACTCAGGTTCCCACAATGCACCATTGCTGTATCCAGCTGGAGATACCTTCTGAATCTTCTCGCCATCATCCATCTCTCTTTTCTCAATCAGTTCATTGATTAATCGATTCTGGGAGAAATATTAAACATTAAGTAGCAGAAGTAGAAACATTTAAAAATATGTTTCTATTTTCAATGGATTCTGCTTTTAAAGATCTATATTTTACATTAAAGGACGTATTTCATGTTAAAGGTCCATATTTTTCACATTTTCTGTTTTATTTAAAGACATTTGAACCAAAAATTGTCTCTGTGAAGTTCAAAAAAGTTATTTATAAAAATAACTTTATAACATTATAAAAAAGATATAAATGTAAAAATTTTAATTTCCTAAAACCTCAGCAGCTGCCTGTCTCTTTTCATCCTGTCCGTCTGTCCTCCTGTCTTCCAGCCTGTCTGTCTGGTTGTCCTCTTGTCCGTCTGTCTGTCTCTCCTCCAGCCTGTCTGTCCTCCCGTCTCACCCTGTCTCTCCTCTCTCTCCTCAATGCTTCACACCTGGAAGGTCCCAGGTCTTTCCGTGAGATGTTCTTTGTTCTTCAGGGCAGGAACTTTTCCTCAGAAGGTATCTCAACATTCACTTCACTCTGTCCTCATTTCGATTCCTTTTTCTTTTCCTTGTTTCCTTTGTTGCTTCATCGTTTGCTTGTGATTTCCTCCCCCATGCTGCTGGTGTGTGTTTGTGTGTGTGTGTGTCTCACATAAATGAACAACTTTGCTGATTGAAATAATAAAATTTGATAAATGACTATCACAACCTCTTCATCTGCTGCCATGGCAACAGCTCCAGTTTCCTGGGTAACAGCTCTGCCAAATGACCTGTACACCTGTACACACACAACCTGTTGAACACTTGAACCCTGAACCTACACAACAATAAATAACCAGCAGCTCCAGGGAATAGGAGAAGACAGAAGCTGCAACAACTACACACACACACAGACAGGAACACAGAGATATTGTGCTGTTCTCATGGTCTGTGCCTGTGTTCCATTGTGTTGCTGTTCTTTTAAATGTTTGTTTGCAGGTGTGTGTCTGTGTGTCCCTTTGATCGCCCTTTCTCTCTCTGAGCAGGAGGAAACACTGACAGTGTGTTTGACGTAGAAAAGTCTGTTGGCACCGTTATCATCTGCAAACAGCTGGATGCCGAACAGCGAAACTTCTACAACCTGACGCTGCAGGTCACCGACGGCAGCAGCACCGCACAAACACAGGTACACACACACACAAACACACACACAAGTACACTCAGGACTACAGGACTCAGCCCTTCTGTCATTGTTCCAGGTTCACATAACAGTGGTGGACAACAATGACAACGCTCCCGTCTTCTCACAGCCAAGTTATGACGTCGCAGTCTCTGAGGACACGCCCCCCGACACACAGGTGGTCCAGGTTCTGGCCTCGGACCGTGACGAGCACCACCGGCTGACCTACTCCTTGCACAGCTCTATCGATCCCAGCAGCCTGCGCCTGTTCCACATCCACCCCACGCTGGGCACTATCTCCACCATCCACCGGCTGGACCACGAGGCCTGCGCCCAGCATGTCCTTACAGTCCTCGTAAGGCGCCGTGTTTACATTAGCATATGAGCTAACAGCTGTTAGCCTTTAACGGCAAAGTCCAGTTGAGCTGAATCAAATCAAATCAAATCAGATTTATTTGTATAACGCCAAATCATAACAAAGTTACATCAAGGCACTTTACATATAGAACAGGTCTAGACCAAACTCTATAAAAAATATTTAGAGACCCAACAGTACAACAGTACTTTTGCTAAAACGATGTCGGACACTGTAGTTTTCTCCGGCCCCCTCCCCAATCGGACCAGTGATGACATGTACAGCCGCATGACGTCATTTAACCGCTGGCTGTCGAGGTGGTGTCCCGAAAACAACGTGGGCTACATAGATAACTGGAAGTCTTTCTGGGGGAGACCTGGTCTAATTAGGAGAGATGGTGTCCATCCCACCGTGGACGGGGCCGTTCTCATTTCTAGGAATATGGCCGATTTTGTTCGAAAGCCAAAACCCTGACAATCCCGAGTCGAGACCAGGAGGCAGAGCCGCAGTTTAACACGCTCCTCTGCGCCTCAGTCAGAGCGGTCACCTGCTGAGAATAGAATAGAGTCTCTGTCTATGTTTAGCTTTATAGAAACTGTGTCTGTCCCCCGACCACCTAAATTTAGAAAAGTTAATAAACTCAAATTAAACAAAAGAGGAGCTAAAAACAAAAATCTAACTGAAATCAAACACACTGCGATCAAATGTGGACTGTTGAACATTCGATCATTATCATCAAAATCTCTACTAGTTAACGATCTCATAGCTGATCACCATATTGATTTATTTTGTATAACTGAAACGTGGCTGCAGCAGGATGAGTATGTTAGCATTAATGAAGCTACACCTCCCCCCCATGTTAACTTTCATATTCCTCGTACCACAGGTCGAGGAGGAGGGGTGGCTGTAATATTTCAGTCAAGCCTATTAATCAACCCCAGACCAAAATCTGGCTGCAGGTCTTTTGAAAGTCTCACTCTTGGTCTTTCCCACTCGGACTGGAAAGGTGAAAAACCAGTTCTGTTAGTTACAGTATACCGTCCACCTGGTCCGTACTCAGAATTCCTATCAGAGTTTTCTGAGTTTATATCAGAGTTAGTACTCAGTACAGATAAAATCATTATCCTGGGAGATTTAAATATACATGTTGATGTAGAAAGCGACAGCCTTAGTTCTGGGTTTCTTTCCCTACTAGACTCAATTGGCTTTTCCCAGCATGTGAATGAACCCACTCACTTCTACAATCATATCCTTGATCTTGGTCTAACTTATGGCATTGAAATTGACAAGCTAACAATTCTTCCCCAAAATTCTCTCCTGACTGACCATTACTTTATTATATTTGAGTTTACTTTAATGGGCTCCACAGCATTGAGGAATAAATTCAGCTATAGAAGATGTTTATCTGAAGCTGCTGTGGCTAAATTTAAAGAGAACATTCGGTCATCATGCCCAACAATGCCATATCTAAATTCAAATGAGGATTTCTCCCATACGCAGGTTGATGACCTTGTGACTAGCACTATGGCCACACTGTGTTCGAATCTCGACAATGCCGCCCCTCTCAAAAAGAAAGTATTCAATCTGAGGAGGCTGGCTTCCTGGTATAATGCCTTAAAGCAGACATCAAGGAAATTAGAAAGAAGCTGGCATTCCAGTAAGTCAGAAGAGTCTCACAGAGCCTGGAAAGACAGCCTAAAAACTAAAAGCTCTCCGCAGTGCTAGAAGTTCATATTACTAAGCACTCATAGAAGAAAACAAGAACAACCCCAGGTTTCTCTTCAGCACTGTAGCCAGGCTGACAGAGAGCCATAGCTCAGTTGAACCAGTGATCCCCTTAGCTCTAAGCAGTGATGATTTTATTAACTTTTTTACAGATAAAATTCTCATGATCAGAGAAAGAATTTATCAGCTCTTGCCTACGTTAGATAAAAATCTCCTACTGAATACAGCAACTCCTGAATCAGCTGCGATGCCACTTTTACATCTGGAATCATTCTCACCTCTGAATCTCTCAGAGCTAGCTTCTATAGTTTCATCATCCAGACCGTCAACCTGTCTATTAGACCCAGTACCAACTAACCTCTTTAAAGAGATCTTTTATGTAATTGAGCCGTTCATTCTAGATTTGATTAATCTGACTTTATTTCTGGTTATGTACCTCAGGCACTTAAGACCGCGGCCATCAAACCCCAGCTTAAAAAGCCTAATTTTGATCCAGATGTTTTGGCAAACTATAGACCCATATCGAACTTTCCATTTATTTCTAAAATCATTGAGAAAGCTGTAGCAAAACAACTACACGAGCATCTGGATGGGAACAGTTTGTTTGAAGAGTTTCAGTCAGGATTTAGAGCCCATCATAGCACAGAAACAGCGCTGGTTAAAGTCTCCAATGACATTCTAATGGCCTCACACGATGGATCAGCCTCCATACTTCTCCTTCTAGATCTTAGTGCTGCATTCGACACCATAGATCATAATATTTTACTACAGAGACTGGAACATGAAATTGGAATTAAAGGAACTGCACTAAGATGGTTCCAATCCTACTTATCAGACAGACATCAGTTTGTTCATGTAAACAACAGCTCCTCCTCAAGCACTGTAGTCAGTCATGGAGTCCCGCAGGGTTCGGTACTTGGACCAATCCTCTTTACGCTTTATCTGCTTCCTCTAAGCAACATTATCAGGAAACACAGCATCAACTTCCACTGCTATGCAGACGATACTCAGCTGTACCTATCAATGAAGCCAAATGAAGTCAGTCAGATAGTCAGACTGCAGGCATGTCTTGAAGACATAAAAGTCTGGATGACTGGAAATTTTTTACTTCTCAACTCTGACAAAACAGAAATTATTGTACTCAGTCCTAAGCACCTCAGAAAAATACTATCTAATCATCTAATCAGTCTGGACGGCATTATTTTGGCTTCCAGCTCCACTGTAAGAAACCTTGGAGTAATTTTTGACCAGGACATGTCCTTTGTCCCTCACATAAAACAAGTTAGTTGGGCAGCTTTCTTCCACCTGAGAAACATTAGGAAAATCAGAAACATCCTTTCTCAGGATGATGCAGAAAAACTAGTCCATGCATTTGTAACTTCTAGACTGGACTACTGTAACTCATTACTATCTGGATGTCCAAACAAATCTCTAAAAGGCCTTCAGTTAATTCAGAACGCTGCTGCATGAATATTAACAGGAACTAGGAAAAGAGATCACATCTCTCCTGTTAGCTGCTCTTCATTGGCTGCCAGTAAAATATAGAGTAGAATTCAAAATCCTTCTGTTAACATATAAAGCTCTTAATGGCCAAGCTCCATCATATCTCAGAGAGCTCATAGTTCCTTACTGTCCTAGCAGGCCACTCCGCTCTCTAGATGGAGGTTTCCTTGTGGTTCCTAGAGTCTCCAAGAGTAAATCTGGAGGCAGATCGTTCAGTTATCAGGCTCCTTTTCTATGGAACCAACTTCCAGTATCGGTCCGGGGGGCGGACTCTTTAGCAATTTTCAAGATCAGGCTTAAATTTTTTTGTATGACAGAGCTGACAGTTAAAAAGTTAAAGTCCTCTACTCTTTAGCTATGCTGCTATAGGCCTAGGCTGCTGGGGGAACATCCCATGTTCCTGTGTCTGGATCAGGACCTTAAAGACTGAAGGTCTCTGAGGAGGTTTTGGTTAAACTGTAAAAGGCTGCAATACATTCAGAGAACGCTCTAACCAAGACATGGCTTGGGTCAGCTCAGGTCCAGTCAGGGGGGTAGTCCCTCTCAGTGGTCAGGGCAGTGCAGGTTTGTGCTGAACTCCTTTACCACACTAACACTGCTAAACCAAGAGATGAACACTGTGAAGATTGTGTGATGCTCCACAGACGTTTGCAAACAAAGTTCCATCTTATCTTATATGAATTCATCATTTAGCCATTTAATTAGCAGTAATTAGAGGTTGCAGCCAAGCCATTTATCTGCCTCCCCACAAGACCAGGGTGCTGCAGACTCATCTGTATTCGATTATCTATTACAGAGTGGACTTTGTGCTCGGATCAGATTTTGCGTTTGTTATAAAATCTTATCACACATCAAGTTTGAGGTTTTGCTCTGAAATGATCCAGTTCATTGATCTGTCTGTGGCTGTTTGTCTTCTTAGGTAAAGGACCAGGAGTTTCCTTACAGGAAGAATTTGGCTCGAGTGCTAATCGAAGTGGAAGACATCAACGACCATGTGCCCATTTTCACCAGTGCCCTGTATGAAGGCCAGGTCTATGAGTCTGCTGCGGTGGGCTCAGCTGTGGTCCAAGTCACTGCCCTGGACAAAGACAAAGGAGAGAATGCAGAGCTGCGTTACTCCATTGAAGCAGGTCGGTTTCTCTGACGACTCAATACATATCACATGTTTCATTATGAAGTTCATGTTGATTATCTCTGGTTTTGATCTTCCAACAGGAAACACGGGGAATTCGTTCCACATTGAACCAGTATTGGGGATCATCACTGTTGCACGTGACCTGGACTTGTCCAGCATTGGCCACTATGTTCTCACAGTCAGAGTCACAGACGGAGGCTCCCCCCCTCTCTCTACCACCACCATAGTGCGGATTGCTGTGACCCTTTCAGACAACGCTGGTCCAAAGTTCCCTCAGCCCGAGTACCAAGCTGAGATCACAGAGAATGCAGCAGTTGGGACATCGGTCACCACAGCAAGTGCAGTCAGTCAGTCTACGCTGACCTACAACATCAAGCAGGGAAATGCCGAGCGTGTTTTTCAGATTAACCAATACAGCGGAGTGATCACAACACAGAAGCCTCTGGACTTTGAGACAACAGCCTCTTACAACCTGATCATTCAGGCCACAAACATGGCAGGCATGGCCTCCAACGCTACTCTGCTGATCCAGGTGGTGGATGAGAACGACAACCCACCGGTGTTCCAGCTGCTTCACTACCGTGGCAGCATCAGTGAGGCGGCACCAGTCAACAGCGTGGTCCTCAACTCAGATGATTCACCTCTAGTGATCAAGGCCACTGATGCTGACCGCAACCAAAATGCCCTGTTGGTCTACCAGATCGTTGAGGACACTGCAAAATTGTTCTTCACGGTAGATTCAGGAACTGGCTCCATCAGAACCATTGCTAATCTGGACCATGAGACATTTTCCACCTTCCACTTCCATGTTCATGTGCGGGATAATGGTCAACCTCAGCTGACAGCAGACAGTCCAACTGAGGTCACAATAGAAGTGATTGACACAAATGATTCTCCACCTCATTTCACCCAGAATGCCTACGAAACTGTCCTGCTACTCCCCACCTATGTGGGAGTAGAAGCTTTGCAGGTTTCAGCCGTTGACCCAGACAAAGACGTCCCCACAGAGCTGACATACTCTCTGACTGATGGAGTCCTGGAGCACTTCACCATCAAACCCTCCAGTGGAGTCATCATTGTCAAAAACAACAACTTTTCCAAAGAACGTTTCCGCTTCAGCGTTAAAGTTTCCGATGGAAAATTCTCCAGCATGGCTCTGGTGACCATTCTTGTCAGAGAAGCTCTAGATGCTGGTCTCAGCTTCACTCACAGCATTTACTCCTCATCCATTCAAGAGAATGTATCAAATGTTACCAAAGTCGCTGTAGTCAACGCAATAGGAAACCGTCTCAATGAACCATTGAGGTACACCTTGTTGAATGCTGGTCGTTGGTTCAGGATCCGTCCCACATCTGGCGTGATCCAAACCACAGGCGTGCCCTTTGACCGCGAGGAGCAGGAGTTCTATGAGCTGGTGGTTGAGGCAAGAAGAGAGCATGACCGTCTGCACGTGGCCAGAGTCATGGTCAGAGTCCAGGTTGAGGACATAAATGATAATGTTCCTGTGTTTGTGGGGCTGCCGTATTATGCAGCAGTACAAGTAGAGGCTGAGCCAGGATCACCCATTTTCAGGGTCATGGCGGTCGATGGTGACAAAGGGATTAATGGAGAGGTGTCTTACTATCTCAAGGATGACCATGGTCATTTTGAGATCAACCAGCAGACAGGCGGAATCAGCCTCAAGCAGGCTTTTGAGTCAGACCTGTCCAATGTGGAGTACCAGATGGTGATATATGCTCGAGATAGTGGGTACCCGCGACTTTCATCGACTATAGAGTTCCCCATCACCGTCGTCAACAAAGCTATGCCTGTTTTTGACAAACCATTTTATTCTGTCTCTGTGAATGAGGATGTGGCTGTGCACACACCCATCCTTGGCATCAATGCCACAAGTCCTGAAGGTCAAAACATCATCTACACAATCGTTGACGGAGACCCATCTCTTCAGTTTGACATTGGGTTTGACACTGGAGTCATAATTGTTATCCACTCATTGGACTATGAAGCCGCATCATCTTACCACCTGACTATCAGAGCCACAGACTGCCTGACTGGTGCCCGTGCTGAGGTGGATGTTGACGTGGCCATCCTGGACGTGAATGATAACCCACCAATCTTCCAGAAAATGTCCTACAGGGTAGTTTTGTCTGAAACAGCCATGATTGGAACTCCAGCTCTTCAAGTTATTGCCAATGACAAAGATTCAGAGAAGAATAGCATTGTCCGTTACCAGATCTTCTCCAATGCACACAACAGCACAGACTACTTTCACATTGATACTAGCAGTGGATTAATCCTGACAGCTCGTATGCTGGACCATGAGCTGGTCCAGAAGTATGACTTCATTGTAAGGGCCACTGATAATGGCTTCCCCCCCCTGAGTAGTGAAGTATCAGTCGTAGTTATGGTGAATGACATGAACGACAACCCCCCAGTATTCAACCAGCTGCTGTATGAGGCATACGTGAATGAGTTAGCACCAAGGGGTCACTTTGTGACCTGCGTCCAGGCCTCAGACGCTGACAGCTCAGATTTTGACAGGTTGGAGTACAGCATTTTGTCAGGAAATGAAAGGATGAATTTTGCAATTGACAAGATGACCGGAATCATCACCCTGTCAAACAACAGAAAGCAGAGAATGGAAACAACCTACAACCTGAACGTTTCAGTATCTGATGGAGTGTTCACCAGCACCGCCCAGGTTCATATCAAGGTGCTGGGAGCCAACCTGTACAGTCCAGTGTTTGGACAGACTACATATGAAGCAGAGATAAGCGAGAACGCTGCTGTGGGCACCAAAGTCACCCAGGTAAGAGCTCCTGAAATTCACTCAGGGACAAACTTAGATCTCCTGATTCTGTAATTATAAAACACTTGTGTCTAAGAGGTTTTTTGTAATTCCAGGTGAAAGCAGCAGATGCAGACCCTGGAGTCTACGGTCACATCACATACTCCTTCATGAATGATGTGGGTAAAGACCAATTCAGCATTGATTCCAGTGGGAAGATCACTGCCGTAGAAAAGCTTGATCGCGAGGACCCAGCCAATAAAGACATTACTCTGACCGTGGCAGCCCAGGATTCAGGCGGACGAGGCTCTTACTGTACTGTCCAGGTCACATTATTGGATGATAACGATAATGCGCCTCACTTTCGTGCCACAGAGTACAGAGCTTCAGTCAAATCTGATGTAGCTAAAGGCTTTCTGGTGACACAGATTCAGGCTTATGATCCTGATGATGGTGTTAATGCCAAAGTGACATACTCACTGTACAGTGAGGCACACGTCCCAGTGGTGGACATTTTGGAAATTGACCCAGACAATGGTTGGATGGTGACTAAAGGAAGCTTCCGTCATTTGAGGAACTCTGTTTTATCTTTTTTTGTTAAGGCTGTGGATGGAGGAAATCCAGTACGACACTCTTTGGTGTCTGTCTACATCCATGTCCTCTCTCCAGACGCCTTCATTCCCTCCTTCAGCCAACAGCAGTATTTATTTACCATGCCAGAGGATACTCCCATAGGTTCATCCATTGGGACAGTGGGTCTCAATGTTCCCCCTGGACATACTGGACTCTCTGCCACCTTCGCGCTGGTTAACGGAGAGACCGGAGAAAATAATCAAGACATGGTGTTTGTGGTGGAAAAGCACACAGGTGTGATCAAGCTGGATAAGGCCTTGGACCACGAGGTGATCAAGACGTACCACTTCAAAGTGACCACCACAGTTCAACAGACTAAACTGGACTCTGTGATGTCTGTGGATGTTGAAGTCAAAGTTTTGGATCTCAATGACAACAAACCAGCCTTTGAGGCCAACTCCTATGAGGCCACTGTTATGGAGGGAATGCCCATCGGAACCACAATCATTCAGGTCCAAGCACTCGATCCAGACTCAGGAGCCAATGGGCAGGTCACTTACAGTCTTGGAGCCTTAATCCAGTCAGAGGGGGACTCAAACACTCTGAGTTCCACCTTCAGCATTGACTGCAACACAGGCTGGATCTCAACACACAAGGACCTGGACCATGAGACGAATCCATCCTACACATTCACAGTGGTGGCCTCAGATCTTGGTGAAACGCTCTCTCTTTCCAGCACCACGACTGTGACACTGGCTGTGTCAGACATCAACGACAACCCACCCAAGTTCCTGGAGATGCACTACTTTGGTTCGGTTCAGGAGAGCGACCCTCCAGGTGAAGTTGTGGCCGTGCTGAACACCAGAGACAACGACAGTTCTTCTGTGAACCGACAAGTCAGCTACCACATCACCAGTGAGTCTGTGCAGATATCTGTCATTGTGTCATTGTGTAAATTACTCTGATAAAAATCAGGAGCAGCTTCATGTTGTGACAGTAGACATTCCAGTGTGGAGCTGGGCTTAATATCACTGTGGCTGTTATTGTAGATCACCCAACTGTGTTGTCTTGTTGTAGTGTGTATTATTGGCCAGGTTTTGTGAGACTGATGACAGTCATCAGACTTGTTAATGCTCTGCTCTTGAATTCTGCTGCAACTGTGAATAAACATGAGAGGAAAAGTTGTTCACTAAATTAAAAGTGATGTAATTCACTTATATTCTGTAGTTGCCTTGAAACAACATTAATCTCTGAGAACCAGGCAGTTGATCCTGAAACAGTCTGTGATATTCACTCAGCTGCCGCTTCCAGAAGGCACGAAAAAGACAATAGCTTCAAACATGAAAAGATTGAGGCTCATCTGAAAAAACTGAATTTTAACTTTGAAGATGTTAACATTGAAATTCACATAGGCAGAGATGGACAACTGCTGTTACACAAAGACTCACAACATGAACCTGCATCAGAGGAGAAGCGGGAAATGAAATAAAGCAGGTGAACACTTGAGATGCATTAATGTATTTAACAGATCAAAAAACAGACTTTGCTGATTGGCTGTCGGCTCGTTGATAATGAAGTCAGGACCCCAAAGGAGCCGGAGACACAAAAACATGCACAACTAATGAAACTCATTTAATAGGTAGAAAATCCTCCTCATGGTGCAGTAATAAGTCTGAGGCCGTCTCAGTCTGACAGAAGAGTAATGTGACCTTATAAGTGGAAGCCAAGGAAGAAGAGACACCAAAACAGAAGAAACACAAAGGCCTGTTTAAAACACAGACAAATGTGACCTTTCCCCTGACAAGCACAAGCATTCATTCATCTAGAAGTTTCTTGGAAAACCTGGAAAACTGTTGGCCAGGTCATCTTGGAAATTAATGAAAAGGGAAAATATTGAAAATAGAGAATTTTAAATAAACTGCTGTCGGTTTGTTTGTCTGTGAACGCACAATGAGATCACATGACTTGCTCCAGGTTGGATGATTGACAGCTGAAGAGTCAATGATTAGTTTGTAATTTTGGAGTCACTGTTAGCATGTGTCCTGCTAGCTTATGTCTTATGAGGCTAAATGTGGTTCAAAAGGAGCTGAAGTTTCAATTGTTGGTTTGTTGATTAGGGTTGAATAATAATCAATAATCAATGCCATGAAAGGGAGTTAATTATATGTTAGCCACTACCTAAATACTCACTCCCACCCCGCCTTGCCTCACTGACCGCAAATGATTGTAATGAAATAATAATTCTTCAAGTTAAGACACACCTGTGTGTGTGTGTGTGTGTGTGTGTGTGTGTGTGTGTGTGTGTGTGTCTAGGTGGGAACTACCGGGGTGTGTTTGCTCTTGGTCTGGTTCAAGGTGAATGGAAAATGTATGTGAAGGGGCAGCTGGACAGAGAAGAACATAATATCTACATCATCAATGTCACCGCCAGCGACGGACTCTTTGTTTCTCAGGCAACGGTGGAAATCACAGTGATTGACAACAATGACAACAGTCCGACCTGTGACCAGGTGAGGAGGGAAAAGCTAATGTTGTCAAAGAGAAATTCAACAAAGACAATAAATGTTAGCTTTGACTGTCTGTCTGTCTGTGTGTGTCTGTTTGTAGGCTGTGTACTCTGCCTCTGTCCCAGAGGATATCCCAATCAACAGCATCATGCTGAGAGTCGGAGCCACAGATGCAGACGTGGGTGTCAGCTCCTGGATCCAGTTTTCCTTACATGGTCCAGGATCTCAGGACTTCACCATGGATCCAGACTCTGGTACTGATGTCATGTGACCTTCAACGTGATTAGACAGTCAACACTGACGCTCCCCTGTGACAATGCAGTCACCCAGTCATGATCTAATCTGAGTCATACTCTCACTGATCTTTACCTGTCCAGGTGAGGTGAAGTCATCCGTGATCCTAGACCATGAGAAGACACCCAGTTACCATCTGGTCGCCCAGGCAACAGACGGTGGTGGGAGGTGGTGCTGCGCCGAGGTTCGGCTCACAGTGACAGACGTGAATGACAACCCGCCCATCTTCACCCTGTCTCAGTACACAGCCAGTGTCTATGAGGACACACCCACCAAGGCTCAGCTGACCCGAATCCAGGCCATCGACCCTGATGAAGGTAGGACCAGGACTGTGTGTCTGTGTTACTGCATGTTACTGTGTGTGACTGTCTGGGACTGTGTGTTACTGTGTGTTACTGTGTGTGTGTGTGTGTGTGTGTGTGTGTAGCAGGACCGGGTCGGACAGTTTCTTACTTTCTGGTCGACTCAGCCGGAGATTCCTTCTCCATCGACGCATCGTCCGGCGTTGTGGCATTAGAGCGTGTCCTTGACCGTGAGGTCCAGTCAGCCTATCAGATCACGGTTCGTGCCTCTGACCAGGGTTTGCCGCAATCTCTCTTCTCACTGGTTAACATCACCATCACTGTGCTGGATATCAACGACAACCCACCTGTGTTTGAGCGCCGTGATCACCTGGCGACTGTGCCGGAGGACGTGGGTGTGGGCACCGAGGTCCTGAGGGTTTACGCTGCCAGCAAGGACATCGGGACTAATGCTGAGATTACATACAGCATTCGGTCCGGCAATGAACACGGGAAGTTCAGCATCCACCCACTGACTGGTGAGCACGCACCAATCAGCCGCCATGCCCCTCTGTCACATGGTCCACTTTACTCCCTGGACCGAAAGTGAAACCACAACCTTTAACTCCGTCAAACAGTTGTTAGATTTGAGATTTGACAGTATTTTCTTGTGATGAATGAAATTGTCCTCCGTCCTTCACTTGTCTCTCTCTGCTTCCCATTTCTTTGTCGCCTTCAGGTGCCATCTTAGTTGCACAGGTTCTGGACTATGAGACCTGCAGGGACTACTTCTTGACCGTGGAGGCCTGTGATGGCGGCACGCCACCGCTGAGCGCCATCACCACAGTCAACATAAACCTGACCGATGTCAATGACAATGCGCCCATGTTCAGCTGTGACCTCTACAGCGCTGTAGTGTCAGAGGACGCCACCATTGGAGAATCTGTAGTCCAGGTCAGTCCAGGATCAAGTCTCTTTGGAAGACTGGAAACTACGATCTTATTAAAGGTTCATGAAATGCATGCTAACGATGACAGTTGGTGTTTGTGTCTGTTTGTAGCTGGTAGCGGAGGACGTGGACACTCAGCTTAATGCTGAAGTTCTTTACTCCATCGTCAGTGGAGACAGAGACAACCAGTTCTTCATCGACCCATTGAGTGGAGTCATCAGGGTCAACAAGCAGCTGGATCGGGAGAGTGTGAGGACACACACAGACACACACATTGAGACACACTAATTGTCTGCCCGATGTGATGCCATGGGATAACCTCGCTGACCTTAGCTGTCTTCCAGGTTCCCAGCTATTCTCTGGCCATCAGAGCTCTGGACGGTGGAGCCCCCCCCATGTCATCCACTGTCATGGTCAACATAGACATCTCTGACATCAACGACAACCCTCCCATGTTCTCCCCGGCCAATCTGACCACTGTCATACAGGTGAATGTCCCGACTCCTCTGGATCAAAGAGATGACGTAGGGACATGGTCACATCACCACTACTCAGACTTCTTCATTGAGATATTAAAATAAAGGAAGCACTGAACGCCAAAAAAAAACAGGTGTGGCCTATTTGTCAGTTGGAGTGGGCAGAGCCTGTATGAAACATCTAAGGAAGTTAACGTCATGAACTGCTTAGATTTATCTAAGCTTAGCTATTAATGTTGGCTAGCAGCAGCTCTCGATGCCACCTGTTGCGTAAAGTGTCGTCATGATGTGGTATCTCCTCCCCCAGGAAAACAAGCCCATTGGCACCAGCATCCTGCAGTTGTCAGTCATCGATCTGGACTCCTCCCACAACGGCCCACCCTTCAACTTCCGCATCCTGTCGGGAAACGAAGGTGGAGAGTTTGTGCTAGAGAAGGATGGAACCCTGCTGGCCAATCAGGTGTTCAGGAGGGAGCTGGCCACCGAATATGTCATTCAGATACAGGTGGAGTAAGACTGACCGCACAACCACACGATGAGCAACAACAACACAACGATGAAAAATTAAACCCACAATCACACAGTTTGACTCATTAAGAATGAAGTTCACCTGTAATTAGTCATAGCTGATTGTAGCTACATAACCGAGTGGCAGAGATGAGTCTTATGACACATGACAACTTCCTGTATGACGTTGATGATAATTACTGATGATAAAAATTGTATTAAGCCTGTGTCCTGTCCCCCCCCAGGTGACGGACTCAGGTAAGCCCCGCCTCTCCTCCACCTGCACGCTGACGGTCAGGGTGATCGAGGAGAGTCTCCACCGGCCGGTGGCCTTCCCATTGGAGGTCCACATCGTCACGATGGAGGATGAGTTTCCAGGAGGAGTGATTGGCCAGTTGCATGCCACCGACGCCGACCCTTATGACGCGCTGACCTTCGGCCACGCCCCTCCAGCCCAACGCAGCCTCTTCAAGATCAGCCCTCGGGACGGGAAGATCATCGCCCTGGGCGGCCTGGACGCCGGCACGTACTCCCTGAACGCCAGCGTCAGCGACGGCCGCTTTGCTGTGCCCGTGCCCGTGAGCGTGCACGTGGAGCAGGCCACCCCGGAGATGCTGCGTGAGGCGGTGACAGTACGCTTTGAGAGCGTGGCGCCACGAGACTTCGTAGCGCTGCACCTGCGGAGCCTGCTGCGGGTTCTGCAGCGAGCCGCCGCGTCGCAGCAGCGGGACGCGCTGCGCCTGCTCAGCCTGCAGCCGGTGGGCGGAACGCAGCAGCTGGACGTGCTGGTTGCAGTGGAAACGGCGGGAGGCGGCTACTACAAAGCGGCCTACGTCACTCAGAAACTGAGCGCGTCGCGGCGGCAGCTGGAGGAGGTGCTCAGGGTGTCGGCCATCTTGGACAAGAACTGCTCAGGCCTGGAATGCCGCGGGGCGCAGTGCGAACAGACCATCGTTCTGGACTCTCACAACCTGGTCACCTACAGCACTCCGCGGGTCAGCTTCGTGTCGCCCCGCTTCCACCGAACTTCCCGCTGCACCTGCAACGGTGAGGCCTTCTATTCTCACTGTTCCACTGATCCAGGTCCGAACCCAGACCCAGATCGTTCCATGTGTTTATATTTCAGCTGAGAGAACACCTGGAGTTTGACAAAAGTCCAGGTGGAGGGCTGTGTCACCTTTGTTTTGTTGTGACATCACAAAGTCGCAGAAGTCCTGACGGCTGGTTTTAAGGTTCAGTTTCTGAATCCAGACTGTGAGGGTTTCACTAAGGACTGGATAAATATAACACCTGGACCAGGTTTACAATCAGAGACCACAGGGAGGTCAACTTTAGACCGTGTGGACCTAGTGGGCGTAAAGCTTCTTCCTCTGCTCTGATTCATTTCATGCACATTCATACTGAGGAAAATGAGACACTCACTCACTCACTCACTCATTTTCATCTGCTTTATTCGTATCTGGGTCGTGGGGCTGCTGGAGCCAATCCCAGCTCACATTGGGCAAGGGGTGGGTTACACCCTGGATAGATCGCCAGTCGCCAGTCCATCGCAGGGCCAACACACAAGGAGACACACAACCACTCATGGGTCAGGGTTAGGGGTTAAACTATACATGCATGTCTTTGGACAGTGGGAGGAAACTGGAGTATCCGGAGGAAACTCGCAGAGACACGGGAGAACATGCAAACTCCGCACAGAAACTACTGAACCCACAACCTTCTTATTGTGGGGTGACATTGCTAACTACTACGACACCGTGCTGCCAGAGAATGAGACAGATTTGATTATATTGACACTTTAGTGGAACTGTTTTTATTATATATTTTCCTCTTGTGTTGCACATTGCATTGTTTGTTTGTTTATTTGAGGTTGTTTGTGTCTCAGGAGTAAAGACCAATAATCCCCAATCACGTTCAGCTTCAAATAAATGTGTGTTTCCAGATGCCAGCTGTGCGGTCCTGTCAGAACAGTGTGAGGAGCAGCCGTGTCCTGCAGACATGCAGTGTGTCTCAGTGGAGGCCACCAGAGGACGCTACGCCTGCCAGTGTCCCCCGGGCAAGCTGGGGGAGTGTGCAGGTGAGTGTGTTTGATCAGACTCATGCAATGACAACTTTTAAGTGAATCAGCTCATGACTTGTTTACGCTCACCCCTCTCCAACTCCCCACCTGTCTACCTGTCCGCCTCCCTACCTGTCCATCTGTCTACCCCTCTCCAACTCCCCACCTCCCTACCTGTCCACCTGTCTACCCCTCTCCGACTACCCACGTGTCCACCTGTCCACCTGTCTACCCCTCTCCGACTACCCACTTGTCCACCTGTCCACCTGTCCGCCCCTCTCCACCTCCCGACCTGTCCACCCCTCTGGGTGCAGGACACTCGTCTCTGAGTTTTTCAGGCAACAGCTACATCAAGTACAGACTGTCAGAGCGACTGCAGCTGGAGCTGAAGCTGAGTCTGAGGATCAGGACTCTGCAAAGCCGAGGGATAATCATGTACACACACACCGAGCCCTGCACCGTACTGAAGGTATACACACACTATTGAACATTTGATGTAACTATAATATACAAATACATGTACGTGTGTGTGTGTGTGTGTGTGTGTGTGTCCGCGTGCGCACAGTTGGAGGATGGGAAGCTGTGGTTCCAGCTGGCCTGTGGCCTTGGCGGCAGCGACAGTCCTGCCATGTTGGGTATATCTGGGCGGCGGGTCAGTGATGGCGGCTGGCACACGGTGGCTCTGGAGCTGAACAGGAACTTCAGCAGCTTGGCGCTCGACGACAGCTACGTTGAACAGCGCCGCGGACCGCCGTTCATCCCACCGCTGCCCCCGGACAGAACCATCTATTTCGGAGCGCTGGTCAGTCCACAAGCAGGTTTTGGGGGTGGAGGCCATGTTAGCTCCTCGTCCCTTTTTATCATGTGTCATCAGTGTAGAAGAGGGTGTGTGACCTCTGACCTCCAGATGAGCTCAGCTGTTCCTCCATCAGCTTGCTTTTTGTGATTACATCATGTCTAAGAGTCACAGTGGTGAAATACAGCAGAGGTTCATACACTTGGTCAAACTTCATATACCCAAACACAAAGTTACAGCAACTGCACTCAACGGGGGGGGGCACAGTCTGGGATCTGCTTAGGGACCTGGAGAACAATCAGGCATCTACATCAGCTGGTCTGGGGTCAGATCAGTTGGACTGGGTCCTTATGGTTCCGCAGGAAACAAGAGGAATCTTCATTACACACTAAACTAAACTACATTTTTTTAGAGCCAACTTTGAAATAAGAGTCTGACTATGGGGATTGAGCTGTGTCCCTGGTCTGGTGGATCCCAGGACTGAGTAGGTCTCTGTTTTCTCCCTGCAGGTGCAGCACCCGAACTCCCGTGGCCTCCTGGACTCCCAGAAGGACCCACGGGTCCTAGATGGGTTTCAGGGCTGCCTGGACTCTGTGATGCTGAATAACAATGAGCTGCCATTGCAGAACAAGCGCTCGCATTACGCTGAGGTGGTGGGTTTGACGGAGCTGAAGCTCGGCTGCATCCTGTTCCCAGACGCCTGTCTTGGAATGCCATGCCGCAATGGTGCCACCTGCACCAGCCTGCCCTCTGGTGGTGAGTGCAGGACCTGCAGAGTCCTTACAATCCATTTCCAGTTTTTATCCAACAGAACCAGATGTAGGGTCTACTTTTTAGTGGATTAACCCATATTTAGGAAGGTGGTGCTAAATAAAGTACAGTGTGGTGATGATGATGATGAAGAACAGAAACTGAATCAGCAGCAGGTCCCAGACAAGAGGTTTTTGAGCTGGACTGTGATTGTGTTTGTCTGTCCTCATTGCGTGTTTCCTGTGTGTAGGGTTCTCTTGCATTTGTCCCCCCCAATTCACTGGTATACGCTGTGAGCTGGAGATGACAGCGTGTGTCCCTAACCCGTGTCAGAATGGCGGTGTCTGTAAGGCGATTGGTAACGCCTTCCTGTGCAGCTGCCGGAGAGGATTCATGGGCCTGACGTGAGTTAGAGACCAGATGCACCTGAGCTGATCTTAAAGGGCCAGTTCTGTTTCCTCTTCGGCAGTAACCTAATTTCCTGTTGCTCAGTAGACTAGAGACAGATGTCTGTCCTTGTGTAGGTTTTCCTCTGATCCAGCAGGCTTTGGTAGTCTGAGCTCTCCTCCCTCCATCCTGCAGGTGTGAGGAAGATGTCAACGAGTGTGACCGCAGTAATCCGGAGGGTGAGTGTGAAAACAGCGGCGTCTGCGTCAACACTCACGGCTCCTTCTACTGTAACTGCACAGCAGGCTTTGTGGGCCAGCGCTGTGGCCTGCGTCCTGTCGTTGTCCCCAACATGCAGGCGGGTCATGCCATGGTTGGAAAAGAGGAGCTAATTGGTATTGCTGTGGTTCTATTCGTCATCATCACCCTCATCATCCTCTTCATCGCGTTCCGTAAGAAAGTCTTCCAGAAGAACTACTCACGGAACAACCTGTCGCTGGTGCAGGACCCGGCCACAGCGGCGCTGCTCAACAAGGCCAACGGAGTCCAGTTTAAGACCTTGCACTGTGGCCCGGGGGACCCCCTCAATCTGTACTCAGACTCAGGGCTGGGATCCAACCTGGTGGGGGGCGGTGGGATGATGGGACCTCCGCAAGTTCCTGTGAGGCCCATGGCGTACACGCCCTGTTTCCAGGGAGACCCACGCTCCACACTGGAGAAGATGGTGGACGGGCGCAGCGTAGAGCACACAGAGATGAGTACCTTCCACCCTGAGTCCCCAAGGATACTGTCAGGAACCACCAGGAGGGGGGTGGTGGTCTGCAGCGTGGCCCCCAACCTTCCGCCAGTGTCGCCCTGCCGCTCTGACTGTGACTCCATACGCAAGAGCCCGTGGGACGGCGACGAGGGTGAGTAATGTTTCCTGAAAGACCCAATAAAAATAGAATAGATTTCAGGGTACCATCAGAGAATCTGGGTGAGACCTGAGGCGGCGCTTGCCCTCAACCTGAACCTTTACCCCACATGGCCCTTGTACAGGTCTCCTCCACATTTGGTATCTCACATGATAAAAACTGGTCTGCCTCTGAGTCCTTACCCGGTCTTTCCAACAGGGAAGATGGTGGACATGGCAGAGGAAGTCACGTGTTTCTCAGGGAGCAACAAAGGCAGCAACTCGGAGGTCCAATCGCTGAGCTCCTTCCAGTCCGACTCCTGCGATGACAACGGTGAGACCAGTACTCTCAGATCCTCTGTGATCTGTCAGGGCTTTACTTTGAAAAGTCTGTTCATGGATCAATGAGAAACTGTCAGGTCGTGCTGTGGTGGGTGGGTGGGTGGGTGGGGGGGGGGGGGGGTGTCCTACTTCATGGCCACACTGTTACCATAGAAACACACCAATAACAAGGCAGTTCAGACTGATCTCCAGACCTTCTGGACTGGGTAAAGGTCTTCATTAGAAGTCCAGATGTCATCTTGGTTATGAAATGCTCTGAGGTCATCATGCGACTGGGGAGTTCCCAGAATCCTCCTGGGGCAACCATGGGGCCTATCAAGAGTTTGACCTCTAACCTGAGGGCAGGAAACACCTGTACCTGAGCAGAAGTCATGTCATCACACTGGCCAGCTTCATTAATGAGGTAGGAGGAGCTCAGCTGAGGGAAGTGGACTGATCCAGATCAGATAGGTCCACGTCATTTAGGGTTCATCAGGTCCTTACTTTACTGATTCTACAAGACACTATGATCAAGAGAAACCTGTAAATACTTAAGTGAACATTTGAAGGAAGCAGATTGCAGAAGCCTTAAGGTTTTTGGAGCCATTTTTAAGGAATTCTTAACTTGGTGTTTTGGTCTTCAGATCTCAGGAAACCACAAAGTGCTGGTTCAGCTACAGTCTGGACTTACTCACTCTCTGGTCCTTGCTGGGTTTCTCTCATTGATGTCAGACTGCAGACCTGTGGGCCTCACACTGTGGTGCTGCTGGTCCTGGTCTCTGTGCTGGAGCTGTGTGTTTACTTTTCTTTCATCCTCATTTCATCGTGCTATTGTTTTTATTTGCAGTCCATATTTTTCTTTCAGACCCATCATGAGTTGGAGCGTCTGCCTCCCCCCCCGATCATCAGCTGATTTGATGATGTCACATGACCACTGTCAAGGACTCAGATGTTTCAGTGTTGTTTTTTTGTTTGTTTGTTTTGTCTTTTATGTTCTTCTGTTCTCGTGTGTCTGAGGCTGATTTTATTTGCTCAGTGAAGTCGAACATTCAGACTCAGTGAAGCCTGATGTCGTGAGGGGTGTGGGGGGTTGGCAGGGGGGGCACCATGATGAACATCTCTCACTTTGAATGACCGTTTCAAAACTTCTCTCCTCCTTCTCTCCCTCCACAAGCCTCCATAGTGACTGTCATTCGACTGGTCAATGATGCAGTCGACACAATCGAGAGTGAAGGTACCATGTTTCATCCCTTTGTGTCCACTGTCCCACCCGCCATCTGTTTCTTCTACCTCAGCTACACTCAGTCACTGACGATTACCCATGATCCACTGGGAGCCAATAGTTGGCAGGTCAGGAGATGATGTCTCCACCTATTCCTGTTGGCTCCCAGTGGCTCATGATTAGTTTTTAATTTTTTAAATTAGTCAGCTCAGAAGCCCAGTTCACAAGGACTGACTTGAAGGTCCGCACAGTCTAAAGATAGATGTTAGATGTCCATGGTTTTTGGTTCCCTACAAAAGTGAGAATATGGACCTTGCATATAAATTTTGGTCCTTTTTAATATATCAAGCATTTCACACAGACACTTGCAGTCCAACACTAAAGACCTCTGTTCTGTTCTTCCATCTGACAGTGTCAGTCATGGACCAAGGTCAAACCTACAACAGAGGTGACTACAAGAACCTCCCCCTCAATCATATCCATCTCTCTCTCTCTCTCTCTCTCTCTCTCTCTCTCTCTCTTTTTTTTTTCACCCAAGGAGTAGACAAAATAATTTAGATGGATAATTTATTTAATAATCTTCAAATAGTATAAAGTACTCGTGTGTTTGGTTGATGGCAAATGATGCCAATTAGTTTTTAGCCTAATGAGCCACTGACCTGAGATTGAAATCAAACCACCAGCATCACAGCAGTCTGCTGGTCTGGTCTGGTCTTCTTGACTCAGCCAAAGCAGGACCAGGACTTGTTGTTGGATCTGTTCATGTCAACAGAATGACAGAATCTGTGGATTCAGTTAGGGCTGATCCTTCAGGACTCTGACCTGAACTGAACCCAGGATGTATATCAAGACAACACCCCCCCCACCCAGTAGGACTAGCTCACTGTTGGCAGCCTGATAACCTGCATAGCTCTTTTGACAGGAACTAGCATGTTAGCTGCTAGCAGTTAGCAGCTCTGGGAGTCCTGAGGAGGTTCAAGTGAATCTGCCCAGAGAGTAAAAAGAGGACTAACACTGATCTGGTCAGACATCCCAGATCCTTTGGTGACTCAGACTGAAATACAAATAATGTTGTAATCTTCCAGAGCTGAGACCAGATCCTGAGTTTGTGGGACAATTCATATCATAAAGCACATCTATTTTGACTGAAAGTATTTTGTCTACTCCCTCTTTTTACCTAAACCCCCCCATCATCAGCTTTTCCCCTCCCCAAGTCTGAACTTCGTGGATGTGTCATTTGATGCCTCACCTCCTCACCCTCTGCCTGCTATCTCTCACCTTCTGTTTCATCACCTCCAGCTCAGTGATTCTGTTGAACCAGTTTGAAGCTTTCAGCCTTCAGTCTTCAGACAGTTTCTGCTCTTCTGTTTTGGTGCTTTTTGGTTTGTCATTGCTCTGTGAAGTGAGACCTCCCTCAGCTCAGTTCAACCTCAGCTCGTGGTTGATTGTCTTCTTGGTCAGTCCAACCTTTTGTGATGTGAACCATCGGTGTGATCTGTCAGTGGATCATTGGCTCCTCTGCCCCTCAGTTTACTGGACCAGAGAACTGGTCCAGGTCCAGCTCCTGTTTTTAACTGAGCTGAAACACAAACGGACGGTAACATGCACATCCTCAGATTATTTCCAGCACAGTGAATGCTGGGATAGGTGGATCTTGCATGGGCCAATGTGTCCCCAGATTTACTGAGGTGGTACCAGGGCGATGAGCTGACGACCCCCTGACTGACACAACCCCCTGCTGTCTGGAGAATCCCTCTAACATCCTGATGTCATGGCTGAAAGTGTTCATGATGACCTCAGCATGCTGTGACCCTCACAGACTCCTGTTGTGCATGCCATCCCCTCCAGAGTCCTAACATGTTTTCTGAATAGGTTATGCTGTGCCATGTTCTTGGCCTTCGACTTCTGACCTGTGTGTTGTCCCTGTATCTGCCTGGTGGTCCCTGTCGACCTAACGGTTCTGTTGATGTCCACCTTGTGTTATGACTAACTCCTCCCCCCACTCCTGTCCAGCCTATCACTGGGACACGTCTGACTGGATGCCAAACACCAGATTGTCGGATATCGAAGAGATGCCGGGCTATGAGGCAGGTCCTGGTGCCGATGCAGCCCGTACAGGTCACCCCCACCTTGGAGGAAGCACCCGTGAACTGGAGTCAGACTACTATTTAGGGGGCTATGACATCGACAATGATTACCCCCCACCCCATGAGGAAGCGTTCCTGAGTCAAGACCAGCTCCCTCCTCCGCTGCCAACAAGTGAGGACTACCCTGAGCCCTACACGCCACTGCCCCCCAACCCCCCAGTCTCTAAGGAGAGCACTCTAAGCTCCGGTAGCACCGGCCATCACAACACCAGGCCACACTTCCACCCCAGCCAATACCTGCCCCCCCACCAGCTGCCCCTTGGTGAGGCACCACATGGGGACTCAAGCTCCTGTGGGGTAACCCCAGGAAATGGAGACACTGACGACTCGGTGTCACTGAATATGCGACTGTCGGTTGGAGCGTCATCAACATCAGACGTCTCAGCGCCCTGCGCACTGGATGACTGCAGCGACTTCGACAGTATGGACGAGCTTCGTCGTGGGGTGACCATCATCACAGACTCACAGCAACAAACTGAGGTGTGATTGGTGGACCAGGACCAACATCAGCAATCTGGAACCACAATGTTAGAGCTGCATCTAACAAAGAAGAACTGTCCTCCCAGCAGCTCAGTCCACTAAGGGAGTGATAGTTTGACAAAACCATGACCCATAGACTGTTGTCAGGGCAGAGCTGTTCTGTTCGCAGAGGGCATCATGTGTAAAGTGAGGAGCAGAAGGGAGAGAATGTGAATGAGAAGTTCAGGGGAGACTGAGATTTACAGACAAGTTAGCTGAAATGTAAATGAGAAGGGATAATCATGGAAGTGAGTTTGGCTCATGGGACCATTTCTTTTTAAAGATGCACCTCGTTTTCCCCTTTTCCTCCTCGGATTTGTAAACTTTGTAATGTCCAAGCTTGTACAGACTTTGTAAAATTGTTCAGACAGGTGAATAAGAATGAAGCAATGTTCAGGCTACATTTCAGAAAGTCATGTTTTTGTTTTGTGGAATGTGCCCCCGTCTCTGCCCACAATCTCCAATGTGCCATCAACTGATTGATCTGCCATCTTCGTTTTTTATGCCAAGGAGGTTGAGAGCTCCTGCAGCTGCTGGTGGGTCTGAACACCTGTTAGGATCGATCTCTAGACATAAACCTCAAATTTTAATATCGCTAAAAGGGTTAGGATCTGGGTTTAATTCCAGTGGTCCTGGGTCCTACCTGTGTGGAGCAATCTGAAGACGTACACCTGTCAGTGAGCTGGTGACTGTAAATTGGCCGGGCATCCGGCAATGGACAGGTGGCGTGTCCAGTGTAGACCTCTCCCTCACCTGATGTCAGCAGGGGTTGGCTCCGCCCCCTGATCCTGACAGATGGGTGTGAATAATGTGAACCAGCAGCTCTCAGACTCTTATCCTCCAGCTTTGTGGAAATGCTTTATCTTTGTTGCATTTGTGTTTTGGTTTTGTGTTCTGATGTTTCTGATAAACTCCAGCAGCTGATGAATGTTTGTCGCTGCAGCCTCAGTCTTCTTAAACGATGATGTAAGTTCAGATGAACATCAGCTGTTCTTCTCCTCGTGTTTGATCGGATTAATGTACTTGCACATTATTTCTAAGAAGCCATGTGGGGCAGCCATATTACATCCCAGCATTTCCTGTTTCTTTGTGCCATCTTCCAAATGCCCTTGGACACAACTCCGCGGTGCTGTCTCCATGGACATGGTGTGGCAGTGATGCAGACCATCTTCGTCCCTGACCTTCTTGAGCCGTCCATTTGTAAAGGATGTTTGTGCTGAACTCTGTACAGTGTATAGCCACATTGTTGAAAGCAGATTTTGTAGATATGGAATTATGACCCTGAATAGCCATTGGTTCTTCAGATGTGATGATACGAGACCGTCAACCATTTCACATCGGTCCTCCTCTGTCACTGAATCTTTGCTAAAAGTTCTGTTTCTTATGTTTGCTTTTTTTATTTTTATTTTGAATGTCATTTAAATATTTTAGGTGAATTATGCACAGTTTCAGGACCAGATATGACATGAAAAACTGTTTAGCATTTTGTTTTTATGGGAATGAGGGAATGTTTTGTGTTTCCTTCATCAGAAATGTTTGTGTAAACCTTTAATGTTGTGTTCAGGTCTCTGTTCTCAGAGGCATCAGGCTGTCAAACAAACGTCCCAGAAACGTGAGTGTTTTGTTTTTTGTTTTTTTTTTTAATTATTATTATTCAGTGCAGAAAATAAAAAAGTACTTGCTCACCACCTTAGCTGTTGTGAATGTCCTCTGAAGCAGCAGTGAATGGTTCTAAATGGATGTTTTCCTCGGTGTTCCCTCAGCTTCTCCAGCTTCCTCCCTTCGATCTGCAGGTGAAACATCTGATTCACATAACCTCTAAACATCAAAACTACTCATTCTCATTTTGAATAAAAGTTTATTCACATGCCTCTGTGTCACTGTAACCGAGTTGTGCATGTGTAATAATCAGCTCCACCAGCAGGAGGTTCAACCAATCTGTGCAGGATTTAGTCCACCTGGAAACTCTGATCAACACAGTCAAACCTGAACTCAAATGATCATCTAGATCCTGCATGAAGGAAATGCTGAAGAATCTTAAACCTTCATTCTCTCTACTGACCATCAGGGGGTGAGCCCACTGGTCCTAAAAGAAGTCATTTTGTATTGAAGTCTATGGGAAAATGTCCCTCCTCCTCCCTGGTATTGAAGTTGATGCATTAAATTTCAATGAAGTGGGTTAATTTGGCCCATGTTGGGTCAAATAAAATGACCCAGCACAAAGGGTTGGAGTTTGGACCGGGGCGGCCTGAGGATGAGAGCTCAAGCACCACAGCCACGTGACCTGAACTTTGGGGGATTGAATGAAGAAATTAAATAGGAAATGGTAAGAAAACTTAAGGTATTACAAAATCTGCTTTTGGTAGCTTAATGTAGTAGCCAGATAGTTGTCTCTTATTGTCAGTACTTTTTAACCATAACACACATAAAAAGTTCGCTCACTTACCGGCTGTGTGTGCTGTATTGAATTAAAACATGTGTCATGTTACTATGTGCAGTGCTGTTTTGGCTCAGCCTGGTAAGGAGTGTGTAATTATTTCATCTGAGAATGATTCTGCTATTCTAAACTCTGCAGTCTGTCTGTATAGAAGAGTGGGTGAAGTGTGTTCACATCTGTTCTCGTTTCTCTGTGCGATTTTCACTCTATTTATCAGAGCAGTAACTTATCACTTTATTTCTCATGGGGGTCTTCCCCACAGTAACCCAGTAAACTCGGCTGACCAAACGTCAAATCAAATCAAATCAAATCAGATTTATTTATATAGCGACAAATCATAACAAAGTTACATCAAGGCACTTTACATATAGAGCAGGTCTAGACCAAACTCTTTATAAATTTATTTAAAGAGACCCAACAGATCCCCCGATGAGCAAGCACATGGTGACAGTGGCAAAGAAAAACTTCCTTTAAGAGGCAGAAACCTCGAGCAGAACCAGGCTCAGGGGGGGCGGCCATCTGCCTTGACCGGTTGGGTTGAGAGTGGGACAGAGAGAGAGAGAAAGAGAGAGAGACAGAGAGAGTGAGACAGGCATTGGAGGGGGGGGGGGGGGGGGGGTGTAGGCAGGAACATGTTGCTGCATGAAGTTCATGGAGTTGAGCTGTAGTACAGAATTCATGCTATATGGGACCAGCAGGTGTTCCAGGAACATGGGATGGTGATGAGTCACCACCTGCAGGATGAGGACAGGGAGAGAGAGGAGAGGAACTGGGAGAGACAGAGACATGTCCTGGTCAAAAATTACTCCAAGGATTCTTACAGTGGAGCTGGAAGCCAAAATAATGCCGTCCAGACTGATTAGATGATTAGATAGTATTTTTCTGAGGTGCTTAGGACCGAGTACAATAATTTCTGTTTTGTCAGAGTTGAGAAGTAAAAAATTCCAGTCATCCAGACTTTTATGTCTTCAAGACATGCCTGCAGTCTGACTATCTGACTGACTTCATTTGGCTTCATTGATAGGTACAGCTGAGTATCGTCTGCATAGCAGTGGAATTTGATGCTGTGTTTTCGAATAATGTTGCCTAGAGGAAGCAGATAAAGAGTGAAGAGGATTGGTCCAAGTACTGAACCCTATGGGACTCCATAACTGACTGCAGTACATGAGGAGGAGCTGTTGTTAACATGAACAAACTGATGTCTATCTGATAAGTAGGATTTGAACCACCTTAGTGCAGTTCCTTTAATTCCAATTTCATGTTCCAGTCTCTGTAGTAAAATATTATGATCTATGGTGTCGAATGCAGCACTAAGATCTAGAAGGAGAAGTATGGTGGCTGATCCATCGTCTGAAGCCATTAGAATGTCATTGGAGACTTTAACCAGCTGTTTCTGTGCTATGATGGGCTCTAAATCCTGACTGAAACTCTTCAAACAAACTGTTCCCATCCAGATGCTCGTGTAGTTGTTTTGCTACAGCTTTCTCAATGATTTTAGAAATAAATGGAAGGTTCGATATGGGTCTATAGTTTGCCAAAACATCTGGATCAAGATTAGGCTTTTTAAGCTGGGGTTTGATGGCCGCGGTCTTAAGTGCCTGAGGTACATAACCCAGAAATAAAGTCAGATTAATCAAATCTAGAATGAACGGCTCAATTACATAAAAGATCTCTTTAAAGAGGCTAGTTGGTACTGGGTCTAATAGACAGGTTGACGGTCTGGATGATGAAACTATAGAAGCTAGCTCTGAGAGATTCAGAGGTGAGAATGATTCCAGATGTAAAAGTGGCATCGCAGCTGATTCAGGAGTTGCTGTATTCAGTAGGAGATTTTTATCTAACGTAGGCAAGAGCTGATAAATTCTTTCTCTGATCATGAGAATTTTATCTGTAAAAAAGTTAATAAAATCATCACTGCTTAGAGCTAAGGGGATCACTGGTTCAACTGAGCTATGGCTCTCTGTCAGCCTGGCTACAGTGCTGAAGAGAAACCTGGGGTTGTTCTTGTTTTCTTCTATGAGTGCTTAGTAATATGAACTTCTAGCACTGCGGAGAGCTTTTAGTTTTTAGGCTGTCTTTCCAGGCTCTGTGAGACTCTTCTGACTTACTGGAATGCCAGCTTCTTTCTAATTTCCTTGATGTCTGCTTTAAGGCATTATACCAGGAAGCCAGCCTCCTCAGATTGAATACTTTCTTTTTGAGAGGGGCGGCATTGTCGAGATTCGAACACGTCCTCTTTTCCCCGAACATGTCCAACACCAATGTCCTGTCCGGAGCCTCCGGTGGTTTTATTAATTCATGATAATGTCCAGTTTTCTTTCTGTGTGTACGTGTGTGCCCCCCCCCCCCCCCCGGTGTGTAACGTCATCCCTGTGGGCGGATCTCCAAACTCAGCAGCAGACAGCGGCTGAGCAGCTGAAGAGTTCAGGATGAACTGCGGAAAGAATTCCCAGTTTACCGACCCGGTCGGGACAAATGGGAGGCTGAATGCACCGTGTGCAGAGCTGGTACAGATGTGTCTGTGTCCAATAAAGGTGCTCATATGGACACAGAGAAACATAAAAAGGCTTTGTGAAACGTTGAATTTTCGAACACAGAAGAGACATTATTTCAATCATTATTTTATTCCAGAGATTTTACATTTATAGAAATATATTAAAACAATTGAGGCATAATAAAGAATGTTCAGTAACCTCTGAGAAGCCTATCTGAATTTCTGTCTTTAGTTTGTAATATAGCAAAATATTCTATCCATACATATAAACTTTAAATATATTAAAATTATAAGGGATCTAAGTAAACTGCGAGAATCGTAGGCCATCTTGTGGCCGGGCTGAGTGGAAATAAAAATATGGTCACCGTAGGAAAGGCAAGGATTCGTTACTTACAGTATGTTTGCTGTGTCCGCTGCTTTTTACTAATTCCACATTCTGTTTTCGTAACCTATGTCCTAATCAAGGAGATTGCATTTGTTATTTCATCATCGAGTAAGCTTCTAGTTATATTAATTTAAAATCAAGTGAATGACAATTATATTTTTCCATACGCAGTTGTAAGCATATTGATTTTATATAGAATATCTTAACAGAATAAACACATGAAAGATGATAGAACTTTTAATTAAAGGTTTATGGCAAGATGTGTTGGAATTCTGGCATTTCTGTGAGAGTGGCACTAAAATGTTTTTTGAAATTGAAAATTTAAATTTTTGAAAGATGGATGAGTTTGTCAAGGAGAAGCTTCATTAGTGGAACCTGGTAGAGTTGATCCCAACCTTTGAAGGTATGTAATCATATTTAAAGCAAATCCATCAATGGCAGTTTGTTGAATGAATGACCTAATACAGTGAAAACAGTAAAACTAAATTTTTACACAGTTGTTTGATTTCAGTGTATGTCACGTTGTGTTTTGCAGCTCAACAGATAGACAGACTCTTTCTGCTCGATGGAAACTGCTTGACCTCCCTCATTCCTCTTATTGGGCCACGGCTGAAATTTCAGCATCACCTAAAAAAGTTGCTAGAGGTATGCCGTGTGTCTCAGTGTCAGAATGATAGATGATAATTTTCTGGTATTTTGAAGTGAGTGACTTCCTCATTCAAGTCTCCATGAAGTCTGTTTAGTAAGTTTTCAAGATTCAAGTTAAAGTATTTATGGTATACTGTTTGTCAGTCTTATTTTTGCAGTTTTGGCCACTATCAGATCTCAATGTGTGTTGCCCTAATGGACTGCTGCCTATATCGATAAGAATTATGGGTTTCTGGTATTTCCAAGAGTCAAGTTAAAGTATTCATGACACACTGTTAGACGTTTTAAAATACAGTTTTATAAATTGTGTACTTGTTGGCCAGTTTTATACTTAATATGAGTGTTAAAAGTCAATTTAACATTTCATGACCTATAAAGGAATATTTGGAATAGTATTTAATTTTTGTTTTTTAATCTTTTCATAGTAATTTATATCAAATTCAAATTGATTAAAGATTAAATAAATTAAATTTAACATTCTTAACAAAAATTTGGTAATAAAATTAGTATTTATTTAATCCCAGTGATAGCTGGTAACCTGATAACCCAGAACTTTAGTTTTGTTTTTTAACCCATTTCTTGGTAGCTTTAACTCATCAACATTGTTTCTACCCATTGCTGAGTAAAAACATGAGCCCAGCATGCTGGGTCAAATTTTCTACCTAACATGCTGAGTATAAAAAACCTAGTGGTGGCTCGGTCTGCTTTTGCAACCAGCACTGGGTTAGCATTTTCACCAAATTTGAGTTACTTTCAACCCAGCAGTTTTAGGTCTATGGTTAAATGTCCCTCCTCCTCCTCAGTAAACGTTTTCATGATAAGTTTATGGTCTCACTCTGAAATACAACATGATGCTCATTTTTTAAATGAAGCTCCTTTTAGAGAGAAACAGAGCAGGAAGGAGGGGAGGGGTTTGGGGGCGGAGCTACTGTGATGCTGGTTCATTAGATAAGATATTCCTTTGTTCGTCCCACAGTAGGGGAATTGACAGTATTACAGCAGCAAAAGCGGGCTTCAGTGAAAAAGAAATGGAATTAGACAATAAATACAATGTACAGTATAGACAACATGAACAAGTAATATAAAAAGTATTTACAGTAGTACTAGGGAGACAAAATATTTACAGTACAGTCAGTTTAAAAAGTTTTGTGTGTGGTCTGCTGGTTGTGAAGTCTGACGGCTGCAGGAAGGAAGGACCTGCGATATCGTTGCTTCACACACTTTGGGTGAAGCAGTCTGTCGCTGAAGGAGCTCCAGTGTTCTTAAGAAGTCCTGCGGGGATGGGAGTTGTTCTCCAACATGGATGACAGCTTAGGCATCATCCTGCTCTTTCCTACCACCCCCACTGAGTCAAGGGATGCCCCCTTGACTCAGTGGGGGTGGTAGGAAAGAGCAGGATGACTGGACAGAGCAGGCCTTCTTGACCAGTTTGTCAAGTCTCTTGCTGCTCCCCCAGCAGACCACTCCATAAAAGATGGCTGCTGCCACCACAGTGTCATAGAAGGTCTTCACACAGTCTGCATTTCCTGATGTGACACGCTGCTGCTGCATCTCTGATGACACCACATCTGACTGCCCACATGCTCCATGACCTGGTCTGAGCAGGTAACAAACATCTCATCCGCCATTGGCTGGATTTGGCTGCAGGTGCAGGAGGTGTTTTTAGAACGTGCTCAGTGATGTCATTGCTGATGTCATGATCTGACATGATTATTACAGACTGAGAAAATGAATACTTAAGTATTTAATGTGAAGTGGGACTTCCTGTTTATCTGACAGGTTGGCACTAACAGGTATTCAGCTTCTTCCTGTTTACACTGAGCAGCAGTACAGTGGCCTGGAAGGGCATTTTGACTTTGCTCCAGATCACAGCATGTTTCAACTCTATCGGTTCAGCCCAGCAGGGGGACATACTGAGCCACATCAGCATTAAACAGATGTATGTTCAGGTGATCAGGGACTGGTCCTGCTTTATTAAGACCAGTTCTGACTGCAGTGGTGAGCCTGATCTGACCAAGGCAGAACCCATCTGAAACCTCTGATGGAAGACCAGTGGAGTCTGGGACTACTGAGGCTGTGAGTCCAGGACGCTTCATTACTGCAGGTCCAGGCTGCAAGTCATCAAGACCTCAGGACCAGTTTCTGTTGCTAGGCAACATCTTAGCGTCCTAATAATGATGACGACAGCAAAAGGAAAGTCCAGTACGGACCTTTAAAGGAACTGAGGAAGAAGAAGTTGTCCTCTCTGTTCTTCTGCTCTGCTGGTCTTCTCGGTATCAAACATGAATCTGTCAATTAGTGACTGATAATTAATAACAGCTGTGTCACGTGTCGGTGACGTGTTGATGTCGTCAGACAGCAGCTGAATGCCAGAGGAGGCTCCCGGTCCCAGAGCGGGGGGGGGGGGGGGCACTGAGGAGGAACAGCACTAGGACGGGGCGGTTCATCCCGGTCTCTCGGCTCAGAGACGCCCAGGTTGTTGAGACAGAGAAGCCGCATGAGGGAGACCGGTCCCGGACAGTGAGGGGGAGGTGGGGGGGTGGCTATGGATTCACCGGAGGACTCCCTGCTGAAGAACCGGACGGATCACGGCCCGGAGCGCGGCCCGCGTTCGGCTCGTCCTGCCTGGGCTGTGATGGTGCTGGCCGCCGTCCTGATCTTCACCACAGTGGTCGATGTTCTGGGGAACCTGCTGGTCATCGGTTCCGTGATCCGGAACAGAAAACTACGGAATGCGGGTAAGATGCTGAGAGCCATTGTTACACTGAGGAGAGCGTGTGTGTGTGTGTGTGTGTGTGGCTCTGCAGTGAAATGACACCCAGAACTGAAACCCCCGGGAAAACTTAATCAGATGAATATATGAGTGCATGAATGAATGATGAATGAAGAGATTAACGGATTAATGAATAGATGATGATTGGTGGCAGAAGTCTGAAGATGTGAGAGGATGAAGGTTGGAGGATCAGACTTCATCACCTTCAGAACCAACAATCTTCCTGTCCAGCATGGCTGAAACATCAAGGTAGGACTGCCCCCCCCCCCTGTTTACCTGTACAGAGAGACAGGCAGGGAGGGAAATTTAGATCTTTCAGGCAACTTTTCATTCACTTATCAAACCAAACACACAAACTGCTCAGGTCAGTTGGTCGGTGAAGAGCAGCTGGTCCTCCTGCACTGAGCAGAGGACCAGACCTGGAGTCTTCGCTCTTTTTCCAGTTCACTCTGGCTGAAGACAGTTTGTTAAAAAGGGCCACGTTCTCCTCTAAAACACAAATGTCCTTCTGTGTATTTAAAACCACGATCAGGTCTTCAGTGTACGCTGACAGCTTAACTGCTGCGGGACATCCAGGGAAGACCACTCCCCCCAGCCCCCCCCCTCAGCCTGTGTAGCAGGGGCTCTATGGCCAGGGAGTACAGCATCCCTGACAGAGGACACCCCTGCCTCACCCCCCTTTGGACTGAGAAAGGTGCAGTCAGACCACCGTTTATTTTCAGTATGCTGGCAACGTCACGGTACAGCACCTGGATCCCGGCTATGAAACCTGGGCCGGACCCAAAAGCACCGAGCGTCTGCCACAGGTACCGGTGTTCGACCCGGTCAAAAGCCTTCTCCTGGTCTATGGAAATAAGACCAGTGTCCATGTCCAATGAGCCGGAGAGCTCCAAAATGTGCCGAATTAAAGTGACGTTGCCACTTATGGTCCTGCCGGGCACACAGTAACTCTGGTCCACATGAACGACCTCGGCCATCACCTCTCTGAGCCTCCGGGCCAGAGCTTTGGCCAGGACTTTATAGTCCCCACACAGTAAGGAGACCGGCCTCCAGTTCC